>NC_090358.1:18797047-19100444 GCF_035084215.1 Heptranchias perlo | reverse complement strand
ATTGGACAAATCAAAAACTAAGAATTAATTATTCCAAATTTGAAAATTACACTCAAATTATGAAGTGCTGATTTATAGTAGAATTCAGTAAAGATGCTCTCAACCAATGGTGCATTTATACTGTGACATTAGTGCTTTTGTGAAGCGGTTCAACACTACAGGGAGTATAACTCCAGTACGGAGTCACATTTGTTAATTGTATCTATGTGATTTATGTCAATTAGTGTTAATTGTATTCAGGTGGTGGGTATCAATTGGGGACTCTCTTGTCTCTATTTATAGGAGGGGGTGTAATGTGGAGCTCTGTGAATAAAGGCTTAGAAGCAACTGAAGACTAGGCTTTAGTATTCTATCCTTCACCACCTGGCTATCTAATTTATAACAATATTTATCAATAAAAAGTGCTCAATGAGTCCCTTAGACCTTCTGGGTAGTTTTTAAACTTATCCAAAACTTATTTAACTGTAATGAGTGCGCGGTACTGGATTATCAACCAAGAAGTTGTGAATTCAATCCCACCGTGGAAAATTGTGAAATTTAATTCAATAAATCTGGTAATTTGTGAGCCAGCCCCAGAAAATGTCTACGAAAGCAGCTGGATCGTCGTAAAAATCCAACTGCTTCATTAATGTGCTATAGGGAAGGGAACCTACCACCCATACCCAGTCTGCCCTACACTGACTAAAGTCCTATAATACGTGGTCAAATCTCAATTCCCTCAGGGCAATTAGTGATAACAATAAATACTGGTTTGTCAGTGTTTACTACATCCCAAGAACAAAAAGAAATCTGCTTGTGGAATTAAAATATTTAAATTATAACAGTTGGGAGTACAGCTCTGCACATGTTTATAACGAAGCATATGAGACTCCTCTTAATGCCAGGAGAATGTCAATTGTAGCCAGGCAGCATCAACAAGGAACTGTCTGACTGGAAACCAATATTGGGAGCAACTCGGCCAAAATTAATAGCTACAATATAAATGGAACCTAGAAGCTGGTTTACATTTTACTTTAAAGCAATCAAGTGGTGCTCGTTTCTACAGAGTGCCACGGATTTAAGGCTTAAAATTCCAGCTTCCCCAAAATATTAAATTGTCAATAATCAGGTGTAGCCAAATGATGGAAGGGTATCAGCATAGGATTACACTTCCCAGCAGGTAAAACAAGAGACGTATTGACTGTGCCAAAAGAAATGGGCTAGAATTTATCTCTCCCGTTGTAACCTGTTGTTTCTTGGGGCCAGATTTTCCAACCAGCCCCCACTTTCAGTATTTCTGGGTTGTGGCACACACATGCAAATTAGATTAAATTGAGAGAGATACCACCTCTGCCATATTTCCCGCTGTTTGCCTCAATACATTGCTGGACACTATGCCATCCGTTATGTCCCAGCATCCAGTATTTGAAGGTCACCGGAGGGGGTCCCAGAGGAAGAATCAATGAGCCTGTGCAAGCGCTCTCAGGGGCAAACTGTGCATGGACCCCAACAACAGCATAAACAAGTTTAAAAGAGAGAAAAAACTTTTCCTCCAGGCAGCTCAGTGACTGCCTTCTTCCTCCCACTGCATGCAAATAACCTGGGTACTGGAAATACAGCTGGGGTTGGGGGGATTGCCAGGACAGGTAGAAGTCTCACCCAGTGGAAGGTGCACCCCAATCAGAAATTCTAGGTCTTAGTGCATATGTTAGAGCTGTATATAGGAATTAATAATTTATAAAAACATTTCTTCTAAATGGCTTTCTTAGCAAAATTAAGGGCGTGAACATTAAACAAAATGCTTGACTTGGTGAAAAAAGAAATAGATCATTGATGGCACAAGCACCATATTGCCCGAAATCTCTGGCATTGCCCCGTCCCCGTACAATTACAATGCTGGGCCTGCACTCCACAGCTTTGGAAAACCCCAGAAAATCCCAGGGCAGTACAGCGGGGACAAAGGCCTGACATAACAGTTGTCCACGCCTTTTTGCACTTCACTGTGCCTGGGAACTAAGCATTGCTCAGGAGCAATCCACCATACCTTCCAACTCACTAGGAGCAACAAAAACAGAAAATGCTGCAAACACTCAGCAGGTCAGGTATCGGAGGTGGCTTCTTTCAGATGAGACATTAAACTGAGGCCTTGACGCCTGCTCAGGTTGACATTAAAAATTCTATAACACTATTCAAAGAACAGAGAGAGTACTTTTGGTGTCCTGGCCATCATTCTTCCTTGAAGCAATACCACTAAAAATATAATTTCTCTCATTGCTGTTTGTGGACCTTTGTAGTGCAACTTTGCCTACATAGCAACAATGACTGCACTTCAAAGTAATTCGCTGTAGAAAAAGCACTTTGGGAAGTCCTGAGTGATGTATTAAGACACAATATAAACGTGAGCTCCTCCTGATCAAGCATACTGATGATTGACTCCTACAGAACTTCTTATTTACCCTGAAATTTTCAAATACCGCACTGCTCCATCAAACCCCACCCCCCTACCCCCGCTTCAATCTTTGCAGAATGAAAAGTTCAACAACTATGATTGCTGGATGTATTATCATAATATTAAAAACTGAGCTCCCAAATTGAATCCATGCCAGCAGATCACTGCAGAAGCAGTAAATATTAATAAACATTACTGCCAGAACAGTAAGACTTGACATGCATGGTTCAACTTGAGAAATATACATACATACACTAAATTGGTGTTAAGCCTCCACAATAAACCCTACACAATTTAAAAGGAAAACAAAAAAATAATTGAAAGAAAATTACAATTCAAGATTTTGATAATAGTTATTAATTATTGCCAATGCCTTGTTAAACCATAATAGGGCAATGCATCATTTTATTAAGATCAAACAGCAATGATTTCCAAAATAATTAGTATTTTGCTTCTACGCACAGCTGCTCTACAGTAGACAACTCATTATACATCCTGTAGACCAACCACAGCTCTTTTGAAGTTCTGTTGTGGGAGTTAACTGGATCTGTGGTCCTACCTTGTCTCTGCTTGTTGCACTCCTGCTACTACCCCAATCTCATATTAATCCAGCTGCCACCCTTTTCAGGGGAGCAGATTAATGTGTAAACAGCTAAATATACAGCTACCTGCTACAAAATGTAGGCGGCCATTCTATTGGACAATCAGTCCCTAAACATCAATGGCCTCTCTATACCATATTTACCACTCACATAGGTTCAATGACCTATAGAATAATTTTAACATTTCACCCAAAGTTATTGCCTGAAACATCTGCAAAAGAGCAAATGCAGTTGAGAGAAGCTGAGTATACATTTCACACAAAGGGTAATTTTTGGAGGCCCCATGCCACCAGCTGGACCTCGTTTTCTACAGGTAATAGTCACAAAATCGGACACGAGACCTCGCTTATCCAATTTATTATACATCTGATTTTATGAGGCGAATGTGTATTTTTTTTTAAAAAGAGACTATGCTACAGGCATGCACAGGCCTCATCACATGCCGAGGCAAAAGGAGGCACCAAAAGAGGGTACAGATATTTTATCAATTTGCAAGAGTTCAAGTCATCATAGTTGGCACATGTGTGACTACCAGAGTTCTGCATCACAACCCAAATGTCTAGATGAATGGGAAGGGCCTACAATCCCTTAAAGGGGAGGTCACAATGTTAACTTGCATGTGAATGCACTATCCAGGAAATAGCTACGATTCTTTCATACTGAAGCAGTCCTCAGTCCCCATATTGTGGGAAGGTGGGGACAGCATAGCTATTAGGTGATCAGGTTGTCATGTCATGAGATCTTTTGGCAAAAAAAGTTACAATTAAATGTGTTTCAAAGCATAGTGCATGTACACAAGTTAAAAAAAAAACTCAGAATCGGTAGTTAAGATGCTGTGTTAACTTTAATTTTTTTCTCAGATTACAAATAATAAGATCTTTTAGCTCACCTTGGCAATTGAAAAAATAACTCACATCCATTGAGTTGGAAAGTCTTTGGATAAACACAGAGATGCAGTAAGTTAATGTATTGTAACAGTAGGTAGGGCTAAGAAAAGACTGAGATTATAAATGCTGGAAGACCATTAGAAACCTTGTTTAAGTCAAATAAGTTTGTCCACTGATGTGGGGAAGCATGGCATGTTCTTTATTTGTATTTATGCAAAGGTAAGTTGCAATGATTGAATCAGTAGTGAGTCCAATCATAGGCCTAAATTTTAACCCGGAAGAATGGGTGGGGTGGGCAGTAAAAAATTTTTTAAATCCACAACCCGACCCCATCCTGCCTCCAACCAGCCCATTTCCGGTTTAACGGAGTCGGGATGAGGGGCAGGTGACCAACCCGCTCTTAGGAGGTGGGTCGCTCACTGAAAGCTTTCAAGAAGGCTGCGGGCCTCCATTTTGAATGGTTTTTAATTTTTAACCCTGGGGGCCAGGATTCCCGGGCCTTCTGCTTCACGCCACATGAGAGGAGGCAAGAAGGCCCAAAACAGCCGTTAAGTGCCCACTGCTTGTGGGCCCAGAGGAGCAGAAGTGCTTCCCCCAGGCCCAACAAGCCTACCTGCAGCGACCCCGTCCCCTCCCCCAAAGATCTCCAAACCCCATCCCATGATCTCCGTAGCATTATATGCCTGAATGTTCTCAATGCCTTCCAGTTTCCCTCTGGAACACAATAATGGTGTTCTCTTCTTGGGGAGCAAGGGTCTTGATAGTCGTAGGACCCCTGCCAGTTTGGGGCCTCCTCTGGTGGTTATGTGCAGCCTTGGCCTTTAAGCAGAACACATTTAGAGGGACTCATCCCATACCCATCACAGCATCCCTATGCCAACAACATCTTCTTCCCAGGGATACCGCTTTGCCAAGGTGTTTGTGGTGCAAATATTGAGTTTCACTAAAACTTCAAGCACCATGTGAAAGGTGTTAGGGTAGCTCACTGCAAGTGTGTCCTGCAACTTGTATTGCAAACAAGTGAGCTGTGGAAAAGTAAACATGTTTTTCGTATCCAGTATGACTGAGGAGGAAAGGGGAGTCCCATTTCCTCATAGCACAACTCCTAGCCAGAAAAAGATAATATATGCAAAACGGGAATCCACTTATTTTTGCATTTCCACGAGTGCCTGAAAAACATCTTACTCATCTTGCAAACTTAGATGTTGTTGACCTGCTTTCTACATTCCTTCCTTGCAGCTTGAGCTGCTGCCTTTGCTGCAGGATGGCCCTCGACCACAAAAAGATGTACCCCCTGCAGTAAGACCTCTGGGGCTTCTTCACTGAATGGGGCAGTTTTACCCACATTGCTCCTTGAAGGCATGATTCTGAAATTTCATTGCAGTTTGACATAATGAAAAGTGATTAACTTTTAAAGACGAGCATCTCCCATCCTCTGGACGCTAAAAGCACTGAACCAGTGGCAACCCGATCTCAAAATGCCTCCTGCAAATGTCACCACATTTATAGCATGACATCATCACACATGCACCATCATCGCGAATGATGTCATAACGTAACTCTATTACACTGGATGTTTTGAATGTCATGATGTCATCTGTTGATGATATCATGAAAATTACATTGCACAGTGGACAATTTGTCACCTCTCCTATGCGCATATGCAAAGCATTTTGCCGCTGGTTCAGGGGGAGGCAGGCAGAGTGAGGGCAGTATAAATGCGGGAGAACGCTGCTCTCTATGACTCAGTCTGGTATAAAAGGACCTTTTTCAGAGTTGCAGAATTTGAGGAGGGGGTTAATTTGTTTCCTCCCCCACCCCTCACAGTCCCCAGTGAAATTAACACCTTATTGTATTTTGATATATAGTTTAGAGCTTAGGTTATGTCTAATCCAAATACAATAGAGTATTAATCCAACTGATTGAGAAGTGGGAAAAGAGTAAATCAAGCACATTCCAGATCAAACTACGAGTATTTACTGATGTGCGGAAACTATAACACATTAAATGCATTTGAAGCAAATATATAATAGTGAAAAAATGAAAATATTAGCGGGGAGATTTTCTGCTTTGATGGTCCCAGTGAGGAGCTGAACCCACTGACACTGTATATTAGGAAACTGCGCAAACCAGTGATTTTATTTTTGTCCATTCATTTTAATGGATGCAAAATCATGGTTTTCCCAATATGCATTCCCAGCAGGCAAAGTTCTGTGATAAGAACACTGAAGCGAAAAATCTCCCTTTAAGTTATTTAAATATTTGTGGTAATATACATCATTAAATGCTGGCTTTGCCAGCAACGCCCACATCCCATGAATGAATACAAATAAATACAATGTCCCTGATATTTAGAACCTGCCTCTCCTATTTTCAAATTTTCAGGATAACAGGTATACTTTCAACAGATAACCAGACGACACTAACAAAACTCACCCCAGTAGAAGCGAGATTTTGAAAGGCTGGGATGTAAACTCAGGTTTCTATTCAAAGGTTAAATGCTCTCGAACTGTAGCTGCCAGGCACCTTAACATGTAACAGTTATTTGAATTAAAATGTTCAAATCAAACAATTAAACTGCAAATACTTCATTAAATAAGATACTTTGCATTCTAGCAAGTAGTAGCTAAAACACTTTGTTAAATACAGGACTAATTGTAGTGGGCGTCCAAGTGTAGGTAGAATGATTCAAATATTCAAACTGAATTGGAATATTGATAAAGAAAATAAACTGGAGATGTATATTTTGCAGATTACAGATCTCATGTAATCTGGTATATATTTAACAAAAGAAAATAAGTAGAGATGACAGTAAATGCTATTCATAAGTATGGAGAATCATAATACAGTATTATTCTTCTCATAAAACTACATCCTTTGAATGCATAGAAATTGCCCAGCACAACATAATCAGTTCTCAAAGCTTGCATTAAGGATTCTTTTCCATAGATTATATGGAATATTTTGTCAGTCTCATTTTTGTGCAGAGTACAGCTTAACAGAATGCTTTCAGGATGAGGCTGCAGTTCTATTGCCTGAGGAAAGCTTTGTCAGGAATCAAGTGGATTGTCAACATTTTGTACGAACATTAGATGGCGCAAGAGACCTGCTTCATACAGCTGGTCTACTCAAGAACCACTAGATGGCACATTTGAACAAACAGGAAGAACAAAATGTAATTATTTTGGCATCAGTAGAAACTTTACCAATTCTAGGTCCCTTATTGCAGTCTGCAGAAAGGTGATTTACCTCAAATGGAAGAATGCAATATACAATGAAAATACTCCTAGGCAGTACTGCTTCCAACCATATAGTTATGGGGGGCAATAAAAGAAATGTACAGGCACCTTTGTAAATCCAGTTTCAGAGTACAATCTTCTGGGTTAACTAACTGCCTCTCTGAAAATCCATCTCCAACAATACAAAGATGTGACAAGTTTTATTTATCCAATTATTTAGTACATAATAAAATGTTAGCTTTTATGTACTATACCAAATCAATTTTAACTAGGTTTGAGGAATATAACACTTAATAAAAAACCAAGAACAATTGGAAATGTATCACACATACACACTAATGAATATACTGATAACACTGAGGTAAACAAACTTCAGTTGCTCATCCTGTCCAGACGCTGTTCCCATGGTCAGTGTTTGCATTGCAACAATTGTGGGAGCGGCTACAGCAGCTGTGGAAGATCCAAAACAGAATGACAAAACAAACCACTGGGGGAATCACTTATGTTTATCTCTGATTGGCTGTAGAGGAGAGGATCATGCGGCATTGTCCCCCTAGCCCAGACACACATTTGATTTTATATTTTCTGTGCTGCCCTCTATCCCTGTCTATTGCCATGTTCAAATTTAGAGCCTGGCGCTGCCAGCTACCTCCCACACCCAAATGACGTGTCCCTTAATTCCTTCCCCCCCATCCCCCAAATTCAGTCATAATATTATTATCCATGTCCACTATGCACACCAGTCTCTGCGGTGCTCACCTGTCCGCGGAAGGCTGCTCGGGGATCACGTAACTATTTAGCATAGAGGAGTCTCGTTCGTTATCGGAATTAACCAGACAAATTGTCCCACAAACTAAGAACGGCTATGCACCACCAGCACAGAATGAATTGTTTCTCTCAACTCTGAAAAAATCTTGTTTTTTAATTGAGTTTTCCCTCAGATAAGTTTAATTTGCAGCTTAAATTTGATTTTTTTAATTTTGTGTTTTAACTTTATATATTAAATATATTTTACAGCTCGATTCTGGAATTTTTATCTCCCTCTTTTTAGACAGACAGGGATCAAAGGTCTTTCCAACATAATAGTGTGATGTGTTTTTCAATTATCCAGACAAGCTAACAAATTGCTTTTGTTTACTCTCTGGGTAAAACAACTTCCATTTAGCACACACTTTGCTTAAAAAATATTAAAAGTAACTCCTCCTTCCAAATCTAAATTACATTCCTATATATCCTTAACATGACATTGAGAAACATCCCAAAGCATTCACATATAATGAATTACTTTGGGCAGGCACTGTTCTTATGTGGTCAAACAGGGACAAAACTTGAGCAGCTGCCTGTACCTCACTTACCTTTTTGTTGCTGCACCATCATCCACTGTCCCCGGACAAGTAAAACAAATCTATGGGCCAAATTTAGCCCGTGGATCAAGCCTGAACATGCCCAATCTACTTGATACTCCAGTACAGTACTGAGGGAGTTCTTCATCGGTGGAGGTGCCATCCTTCAGAGGGTCTGCCTGTTATGGTGGTTCAGGTGGACACTAAAGATCCTATTGTATTATTTAAAGAGAAGGGAGTTCTCCCAGTGCCTTGTACAATATTCTTCCCTCAGGCAAAAATAAATTCATTAGTGATTCATCTCATTGTTGTTTGTGGGATTTTGAGGTGCACAAAATGACATCTGTGTTTGACCACATAAGAACAGTAATTCATTATATGTGAATGCTTGGGGATGTTTCTGTGAGTCATGTTAAGGATTTATAGGAATTAATTTCTTTTGTTTTTCCAAATCAAAAATGTTATTTGACTTACAGCAAGACAGAGGACTCATTCATTCCATTTGTCGAATACTGAAACTACTCAATCAGGTAGGAAACAATAATATTTTACATTTTTTGCACCCGATTTAACTCCAATTTTACCTTAATAAAAGGGGAATGAAATAAAACATAGACTCTGGAACTAAAAAGATGCTGAAATTAAGCACCAAAGATCAAGAAAAACACTGAAAAGCAAAAACCATAAAAATAAAACAGTAGCCAAACAAAGTTAAACTGGAAATCAAAACTGAAACTAAAGATTAAAATATCAGCGACTATACAGGCCGAGCTAAGATACCAGCAAAAGCAGGCCAACGACTTCAAAAAAGCTGACTCAGCTCCAAGAAGCCGATAACTCAAGAATGACCTGATTATAAGTATGACGTGAAAACAAGTAATTACATGGACTTTGTAACGTGGGCTCTAGGTACACCCAACATTCCTTCACTTGTATTGAAGCAAAAAAAAACGTTGAAATATGAAAGCTTAAAGGGTGAAATACAAATGCTGAATTCCTGTTTTCACGAGAATTCCCACCAACAGTATATAACAGTTGGAATCACTTCTAGGAGCGATTTTGAGGGAGGAGGGGCCTGGTCCAATCCATTAGCAGCCAGACTTGGGTAGGATGAGCCCTGAGGGGAGACAGGCCTAGCCCACACAGTTTTTTGTGAGCAATTGCTGATTCACTGCCTGAGCCCATAGTAGGCACATATGAATGAAGTGCAGTAAGCACTGGTGAAAAAGACTTCCTGTGTAAAAGAGCCTGTTGCTGGTATTGTAGTTTTGTTGTGAAATGTTCATGCAGGTCCTGAATTTACTCAGGGGTTCTGCCGGCCTCTCACTGTAACTGAATGCATCCACCGGAAAACGGCAGAGTTCCAGTTTGGCGGAGTTCCCACTGTATCTGGAAATTTCCGAATGGCCATGTAAGGGACAGAACCTCAGTTCACCACTTACAAGGCCAATGACATCAGAGGGTGGCCCAAGGGGTGCAGCCAGGGACTGGGACACCCACCACAGAAATTCCTGGTTCTCCTGCTCAGTCGGAACGCAGAATAGAACTGGCGGCCAGTGAGATGAGGCATACCGGCCTCCAGATGGGTGCATAGCGTTGACTGGAGAGTCCAGGCCAGGGAGCAGCCGGATTCTTGAAGAAAAGGAAAAATATTTTCTTTCCAAAAATTTTGATCGCCCGCCCCTGACCAAGGGTGACCAAAGGAAGTATTAAGGAAAGGGGAGGTGATGAACGAATGCTGGGATGAGTTGGTGGTTGTGCAAATGCTCAGATGTGAGAAGAGAATGCTGTTAGTGTGTGGTGTGAAGAGAGCAAAGGAAGAGGTGAGAGTGGTTGGAATGTGACAAAGAGAGGCATTGCGGTGTGCCCCTGTGATTGTATGTTGAAGGATGCGATGGAGGGGAGGGAATTGTTCAGAGTTGGGAGGGAGTGAAAGGAGTGTTGTCAGGTGTTGTTGAGAGAGATGGAAAGATGAAGAGCTGTACACACTGTTGCTTTTGTGAGGTCATTGAACCTTTTACTACACTGAAGAGTGATGTTGCAGGCCACCTCCAGCCCTGCACAAATGTGGCCCTAGAGATGCTCCTGCAGGTGTTAAAGAAGAGGACCTCCCTCCCTGACCTGATCTCCTCCACAAGGACCTCCAGGGAGGCACCAGAAAACCAAATCAAAGTGAAAAATAACATCCTCTGCGATTGTGTTCAATCATGCCTCCTCCGTCCTCCTTGACCTCTTTGCAGCTTTTGACATGGTTGACCACACCATCCTCCTCCAATACCCTTTCTTCATTGTACAGTTGTGGGATTGCCATCGCTAGGTTCCACTCCTACCTATCCAATCGTAGTCAAGACAACTCCAGCAATTGTTTTTCTTCCCAGCACCATTACATCTGGAATCCCCCAATGATCTATCCTTGGCCTCCTCCTCTTCCTCATCTACAAGATGTCCCTTGGCGACATCGTCCACTAACATGGGGTCAGCTTTCACATGTACACTGATAACATCCTTAGAGGCTGAGACAGGAGAATTTATAATGAGGAATAAGGAAATGGCAGAGCCTTTAAACAACTATTTTGTATCTGTCTTCACAGTAGAAGACACAAAAAGTATACCAGAAATAGAGGGGAACCATGGGTCTAATGACAGAGTGGAACTTAAAAGTAATTAATATTAGTAAAGCAAAAGTACTGGAGAAATTAATGGGACCAAAAGCTGACAAATCCCCTAGACCTGATGGCCTACATCCGAGGGTTCTAAAAGAGGTGGCTGTAGAGATAGTGGATGCTTCGGTTGTGATCTTCCAAAATTCCCTAGATTCTAGAATGGTCCCAGTGGATTGGGAGGTAGCAAATGTAACACCGCTACTCAAGAAAGGAGGGAGAGAGAAAACAGGGAACTACAGGCCAGTTAGCCTGACATCAGTAGTCGGGAAAATGCTGGAATCTATTACTAAGGATGTGGTAACGGAGTACTTAGAAAATCATAATATGATTAAGCAGAGTCAACATAATTTTATGAAAGGGAAATCGTGTTTAACAAATCTATTAGAGTTTTTTGAGGATGTAACTAGCAGGGTAGATAAAGGGGAACCAGTGGATGTAGTATATTTGGATTTTCAAAAGGCATTCCATAAGGTGCCACACAAAAGGTTGTTACATAAGATAAGGTTCTCATGGGGTTTGGGATAATATATTAGTATAGATAGAGGATTGGTTAATGGACAGAAAACAGAGAGTAGGAATACACTGCTCATTTTCGGGTTGGCAGGCTGTAACTAGTTTGGTGCCGCAAGGATCAGTGCTTGGGCCTCAGCTATTTACAATCTATATTAATGACTTAGATGAAGGGACCAAGTGTAATGTATCCAAGTTTGCTGATGATACAAAGCTAAGTGGGAAAGTAAGCTGTGAGGAGGACACAAAGAGGCTGCAAAGGGATAGAGACAGGTTAAGTGAGTGCGTAGGAAGGTGGCAGATGGTGTATAATGTAGCAAAATGTGAGGTTTGTCACTTTGGTAGGAAGAATAGAAAAACAGAATATTTTTTAAATGGTGAGGAAGTATTAAATGTTGGTGTTGAGAGAGATTTGGGTGTCCTTGTACATGAAATACAGAAAGTTAACATACAGTTACAGAAAGCAGTTAGGAATACAAATAGTAGGTTGGCCTTTATTGCAAGGGGGTTGGTCGACAAGAGTAAGGGTGCCTTGCTTTAGACCACATCTGGAATACTGTGTACAGTTTTGGTCTCCTTACCTAAGGAAGGATATACTTGTCCTAGAGGCAGTGCAACGAAGGTTCATTAGATTGATTCCTGGGATGAGAGGGTTGTCCTATGAGGAGAAATTGAGTAGAATGGGCCGATACTCTCTGGAGTTTAGAAGAATGAGAGGGGATCTCATTGAATAAGATTCTGAGAGGGCTTGACAGGGTAGATGCTGAGAGGCTGTTTCCCCTGGCTAGAACTAGGGGGCATAGTCTCAGGATAAGGGGTCAGCCATTTAGGACTGAGATAAGGAGGAATTTCTTCACTCAGAGGGTTGGGAATCTTTGGAATTCTCTACCCCAGAGGGCTGTGGATGCTCAGTCGTTGAGTATATTCAAGACTGAGATTGATAGATTTTTGTACTCTAAGGGAATCAAGGGATATGGGGATCAGGCAGGAAAGTGGAGTTAAGGCTGAAAATCAGCCATGATCTTATTGAATGGCGGAGCAGGATCGAGGGGCCGTATGACCTATTCCTGCTCCTATTTCTTATGTTCTTTTCTTATCCAGCTCTACTTCTCTACCACCTCTCTCAACTCTTCCACAGCCTTTGTGCTGTCAGACTGCTTACCCAACATCCAGTCTTGGATAAGACTTAATTTCCTCCAGTTCAACATTGGGTCTGATGCCATCATCTTCAGTCCCCTACCACAAACCCCACTCCCTTGCCATTGATTCCATTCCTTTCTGGATACTGTCTCAGGCTGAACCAGCCTGTTCTCGACCTTAGCATTCTGTTCAACCTTGTGTTGAGCTTCAAATCCCCTATCCTCTCCATTACTAAGACCGCCTATTTCCACCTTTGTACCATCGCTCACTTTCACCCGTGTTTCAGCTGCTCCACTGCTGAAATTCTTAAATATGCCTGTCATCTTCAGGTTCAACTACTCCAATGCTCGCCTTGCCAGCTTCCCATCCTCCACCCTTTCTAAAATCCAGTTTGTCCAAGACTCCACTGCTCCTAACCTGTCCTACCTGAAGTCGCACTTGTCCATCAGTCTCATCCTCGCTGGTCTACAAAGGCTCACCATCCCCAATGCTTCAAATTTAAACCCCATATCCTTGTCTTTTACATGCCCCCATGGCTATGCTCCGTCCTATCTAAGTATTCTCCTCCAGCCGTACATTGCCCATCCAAACTCTCCATTCCTCCAACTCTGGCCTCTTATGCAGCCCCCTTCCTTCACCAAACCGTTGCCAAAAGAAAATTCAGCTGCTTTAAATAAGTTTTCAGGCCTTAGCTTCAACTGCAGATTGGATAGTTCTAAGCAAATACATTTGATCTCTGAAGATCCAAAATGTATTTATATAATTATTCTGCTTTAGATAATTGAAAGATTTTCCTCCATTACAGATATTTATCTCCAACTTGATTGATCGAGCAACCTCACCCATTGTCAGCAAATTTTGGAAAACTGCAGGTTCACTGCCTAAGCTTTTCCGATATGCAATAGCAATGAGTAAAGTTCCTCTCCAACAATGCATACTCGGAAATTTAGCTCATGGGCTACTTCAGCTTTTCCTTTGCTTTATGTATCACTCTGAACTGCTGATCTATTATCCACAAATTCAACTTGGGGCAGGAATTGGGCGGAGTGGGGCCGAGGTGAGCAGCAAACCAACCTGACCTCAGCAGTGTGAGACCTGGGAGAATTTAACTCCTGGGCCTAATCTGCATACCACCAGTCAGTTGGCTGTCTGAAACTAGCGAGAAGCAGCAACTGGTGGGCAGGCCGGATCGCAATGTTGGGCGGCAGGAGGCCAAAGGAATGGTCCCCAGAACTCAGGTAAGTTGTGGGAGGGGGTGTTGGGAGTGCGTTGCAATTGGAGAAGCAGAGCCTGCGGCAAAGGAGGCCTAAACATTCCTTATGGGGCCCAGAGGTGCACTCCTGCTCTTCCTGGCCTTACAAGGAAAGTTAAAAAAAAAGTGAAAAAAACTTACCTGTTGGGCCTCCTCTGACCCCAGCTCCAAAAGCCACAACTGCTTTCCCATTCAAGCCCATTGTTAAAATAGCAGCCAAGCTCCAATGATGTCATTGAAGCCTAATTTGCATATTTAAAAAGGACCCCACTGGTTTCCGGCAGGTGTCCTTCCCACCTGCTCAGAAGAACAGGTTAAAATCGAAGACTGCAGAAGAGAGCGGGACGTAGGCGAGTAAGTCCCCCAGGTGATTTTAACTGCCCACCCGCCCAGTTTACGCTGGGCATGCAGGGTTAAAATCGCCCCTATCGATTTGCGCAGAAACTCATATTCAATTGCATTGGTTATACACATGTAGGCCTTGAAAAAACTTTCCAAGTTGTTACACAATATTAATTTTAACTTAACAGCATGAACTGTTTTTGCTGTTCGCACAGTAATACTACAACTGCAGCATTGTGGCAACTAAATCCAGCAATTCAATTACAGTAGTAAATACTTTGGCTAAGCAAGCAAGGGAGTGAAATTCTTGCTTTTTTAATAAAAAACAGAATGCCTGTTTTTCTTCACAAGTAAGGATCTGGTAAGAAAATTGCAATCTGAGAAATCACACATTTCAAAGCCACATGTTCCTGTGATTTCATGAACAGGTTGTTAATTAGGGAGAAAAATGAGCATTCTCTCACTTTTTAATTAAAAGAGCAATATTGGCCCTACGTGCCTTATCTAAATGACTGCTGTACAGTTAGGTACAATATAATTGTCGCTAAGTCCTTTATTAATTCAATTTCTGGTTACTTAAAATATTCTTAAGCTACTAGAAACTGAATTAAATTCAAGACTTGCTGCTGCAGTATAATGTATACAAAAAAATTGATGGAATAAAGAGGTCAATAACAGAAAGATAACATTAATGTTAACAAGAATAATAACAGCATACAGCACAAGATAGTATGAATGCAACCCAGCTCGTCACTCAACCTCCTGAACAGGAGCCTACAGCAGCAATAAATAGTAATAAAGAAAGTACTTGCATCTATATAGCGCCTCTCACGACCTCAGGACGTCCCAAAGCGCTTTGCAGCCAATTAAGTACTTTTGAAGCGTATTCACTGTTGTAATGTAGGGAAATGCAGCAGCCCAATTTGTGCACAACAAGATCCCACAAACAGCAATGTGATTATCACTAAATAATTTTTTTTTAGCTATGTTGCTTGAGGGATAAATATTGGTCAGGGCTCAAGAAATATTGGGAGAACTCCCCTGCTCTTCCTTGAAATAATGCCATGGGATCTTCCCCCCCCCACCAAGAGGGCAAACAGGCCTCAGTTTAACGTCTCATTCAATAGATGTCACCTCCAATAGTGCAGCACTCCCTCAGTACTGCACTGGAATGTCAGCCTGGATTATGTGTTCAAGTCTCTGGAGTGGATTGTTGAGCCCACGTCCTTCTGACTCAGAGGCAAGAGTGCTACCACTAAGCTACGGCCAACACCTTGTAAATAGTAAATTTACCTATAGTAAATAGGTAAATAGCAAATTATGTAGAACCAGCGTAGACACCGGCCAAATTTCCTAAAGCTCCGACCGGCGAGCTGCATCGGGATGTCCGATTGGTGTCTGCAGCTCACCAGATTTATCCAGTGGGCCTTGGGCCGATATCTTCAGGTGCATCTTCCTGTCTCGATGCCCATTTCACACCGGTTTCAGCCACAACACAAATTTCTCACCTGCAATTTCAGCTGTTACCACCTTCAGTGTGGCTAATCACAAGTAAACTAACAAACATTCTTAGTTTAAAAAAAATATATTTTGAAAAGTTAGTTAAAAATTATGTATCGGTGAATTTTGGTTGCAAAAAAAGGTTTAATAGACTCAATAATAAAATAAGATACATATCCATATGTTTGCTAACACAATAATGGTTAAAATGGAAAGTCACATTGACTTTACTTTTGTAGATTTTGGTATATTTTATTGTTTCTTAATTTCAAAATATACCTTATTTCATAGAATTTTAAGATACACACAGTTCAATGTAAATATCATAATTTCAAACCAGTACAATTCAAACCAATACATTACAGATGGTACACAATGCGATCTCAATATTACAATTCAAACACAGTATATTCCTTATGATTCATGGTTACAATACAATACAAGGTGGGGTGGCTTTATACAGTAGTTTTTCCCCATAGAGCCTTTGCGTAGGTTGCACCTCGCTTCAGTGCATCCCGTAGCACGTACTCCTGGACCTTGGAGTGTGCCAGTCAGCAACACTCAGTCATGGACAACTCCTTCAGCTGGAAGGCCAGCGGGTTTCGGGTGATCCAAAGGGCCTCCTTCGCCGAGTTGATGGTCTTCCAGCCGCTGGTGATGTCTGTCTCGGTGTGCGTCCAGGGGAACAGCCCGTAAAGCACAGTGTCTTGTGTTACCGAACTGTTGGGGATGAACTGGGACAGATACCAATGCATCTCTCACCACACTCTCTTCGCGAAGGGGCAGCCCATCAGGAGGTGAACGACTGTCTCCTCCCCGCCACAACCTCGAGGGCAACTCACAGTGGCGCTGAGGTTCCGTGCGTGTTGGAAGGACTGCACTACAAGGGCCTTTCTCACCACCATCCAGGCTACATTGTAGTGCCTGTTTTTCAGCGCTAGGGACGAGATGTTCTGCCAAATGGCATCGACCATGTGGTCGGGGAAGAAAACCAATCAAGTCCACCCTCTCCTTTCCTTGCAGGACTCTCAGGACGTTTCGTGTCGACCATTGTCTGATGGCCTTGTGGTCGAAGGGGTTCCTCCTCAGGAACTTCTCCACCTGGGACAGGTGGTGGGGGGGGGGGGGGGCGGGGAATGTCCAGCTCGATGGGCTGTCATGCGCCTGCTCGGCCAGCGTGGCCAGACCCAGCCTTCTCAGTGTGTTGGACAGGTAGAAACTCAGCAAGTAATTACGCTTGGTGTTTGTGTACTGGGGCTCTACACACATCCTGAGTCAGCCACACACAAAGGTGGCCATCAGGATCAAAGCGGCATTGGGGACGCTCTTCCCCCCTTCGTCTGGGAGCTTGTACATGGTGACCCCATGGACATGTTCTACCTTGGACCTCCAAAGTGGAAGATAGCTCGGGTGACTGTGACGGCGGAGTCGTGGGGAATGGGCCAGACCTGGGCCACGTAGAGCAGCACCGCGAGTACCTCACACCTTATCACCAGGTTCCTGCCGGTTATGGAGAGGGATCACCCCACCCACATACCAAGTGGATCACCTGCTCCAGAGCAGACTTGAGCCTGTTGGCAATGGCTTTGGACAGAATATTGTAGTCGACATTTAGCAAGGAAATGAGTCACCAATTTCTGATTTCTTCCCTCTCCCCCGTCCACTTGTAGATGAGGGTGATGATGCCTTTCCTCATGGACTCTGACGTGCTGCCTGCCAGAAGCATACCCCCGTACACTTTCAGTAGGTCTGGGCCTATCCAGTCCAACAGAGCCGAGTACAACTCGACCAGTAAGCCGTCACCTCCGGGAGTTCTACTCTTTTCGAAGGACCGGACGGCCTTTGTCAGGACATCCAAGGTCAGCAGCCGATCCATGCTCTCCCACTTGCTGTCCTCTAAGACTTCTGTGATAGAGGACAGGAAGGACTGGGAGGCCATGCTGTCTGTGGGCTTCGCGTCATACCGCCCAGCATAAAAGGATTTGCTGATCCTCAGTATGTCAGCCTGCGAAGACCAAGCCGTCTTCCTCCTTCAGACCGCTGATCACAGTGGTCTCTCTGTGCAGCTTCTGGAAGAAGAAGTGCGAGCACTTCTCGCCCTGCTCCACGGCGCAGGCTCTAGACCAGAAGATGATCTTTGAGGCCTTGGAGGCGAAGAGCGAGGCTTGCTGGCCCTTCTCCTCTCTGAATTCTTCCCCGACAACAACCCCCATCAACTGTAGCTGGAGTAGATCCTACATGCTTTTCTGGAGCTGTGATACTTCCCTCTGTCTCTCTCTCGTCTTCTGAACACCTTTGTGGATGAAGAACCTCATGATGTTGGCCTTGATCGCTTCTCACCAGTGCACCGTGAAGAGGGGTTTCACGGTCCTCCAACCTGTGAAATCTCTCTTTAGTTCCTCGATGATCTCGATGGTCGAAGATCTTCAAACAACATCAACAACTGGGCTGACACTCCACTTTAGAGGCTTGAGCACACCCTACAGTGCAGTACTGAGAGAGGTGCCACACTGCAAGAAGAGCCGTCTTTCAGATGATTCGTTAAACTGAGGCCCTGTCTCATTGCCGTTTGTAGGACCTTACTGTGTACAAAGTGGTTGCTGTATTTCCCTACATTACAACCATGACTACATTTCAAAAAGTACTTCATTGGCTGTGAAGTATTTTGGGCTATCCTGAGGTTCTGAAAGGCACTATTTAAATGCAAGTTTGCTCTTTCTTTTTTTTTCACATATTGTACACCATCTCTTTGATTGTCTCCAATTGTCCTAATGGAAGTTCAGTTATGCTCTGTAATATATTGGAATACAAGACAAAAAGATGATTAAAGCACAAAGCGCAGCTGAGTTTTTCACTAGAACCATCAGCAAATATTTAATAAAGGTAGTAGAATATAGTTGCATATTTATATTCAGAATCGTCGGCAGTTTCTCCCTCCCCATTTATATGTGGGGCTGTTCAAACAACAGGAGGGATAAAAGCATAGCATTTGTGGAGAAAAAAACTCACTTCTGTCCCAGGCAGTTTCAGTGGGGACCAGCCATACACTTGCATTCTCTTGGTGTAGTTTTAAAACAGCTGAGAGAAGGTGAAAGATATTTTAGAAAAATGTGCATAATAGATATGTAGCTGCTATTATTGAATCTATTGCAGTCAGATCACTAAAGTGTGTATGTTTTAGAATCAAACAATTTTTTCATTGTTTTCTGTTCCCCTTTTAAAGGTATACCAAGAGGATCCATATATAGAACCACAGAAGTTTATAGCACATTCTGCTCTTTATGTCTGCACCAGCTCTTTGCTAGAGCAATCCAAAACTAATCCCACTGTTCTGCTCTCTTTCCATAGCCCTGTATCTTCTCCAGCTTCAAATATATGTCCACTTTTCTCTCAAAAAATGCAATGGTCTCTGTCTCAACCACTCCTTGTGGCAAAGGATTCCAAGCTCCAACAATGTTTGACAAAAAGATATTTCTTCTAAACTTTTTCCCACCCTCAATGAAAATTTTAAATTGATAACTGCTTGACATTGACTTCCCCACAAGAAGAAATACTCCTTCCCCATTCATTCTATCAAGATACTTCAGAATTTTTAAAAATCCATTAAATCTCCTCTAATCCTTCTCTGTTCCTATGGAAATAGTCCCAATTTCTCAAGTCTTTCCTCATAAAGAAAGAAAAAGAGTTGCATTTATATAGTGCCTTTCACGACCTCAGGACGTCCCAAAGCATTTTACAGCCAATAACGTACATTTGAAGTGTAGTTACAGTTGTAATGTAGAAAACGCAGCAGCCAATTTGCGCACAGTCAGCAATGTGATAATAACCAGATAATCTGTATTAGTGATGTTGAGGGATAAATACTGGCCAGGACACCGGGGAGAACGTGCCTGCTCTTCTCCGAAATAGTGCCATGGGATCTTTTACGTCCACCTGAGAAAGCAGACGGGGCCTCGGTTTAACATCTCATCTGAAAGAGAGTACTCCCTCAGTACTGCACTGAAGCACCAGACTAGGTTATGTGCTCAAGTCTCTAGAGTGGGACTATGAACCCACGACCTTCTGACTCAGAGTTGAGAGTGCTACCATTGAGCCAAGGCTGACACTATATATAGAAAACAATAATTTTCCATCCCTGGTGTCATCCTGGTGATTCAATGCAAAGGATCCAATATAAATACTTAAATTGTGTCCACATCAGAAATGGGAAGGTAAAAACTAGGCTGGCTGATGGCGGCCATGATAAGACACCTGCTAACCTGAATGCAGCACCCTCCAGAGTTTATACAAACAGGAACTCTGTATTCAAAAAATTCAGAATAAGCATCCACTTTTACTGAGGTCTCCAAAAATGTGACGTTCACAGGAGTCAACAGCAGTAAAGTCTCCCTTTTGTGGGCAAATTGGTGCCCGTCTGCCACAATAGAAAAGATTTAGAAGTGGTAAAACAATCAAGCTAATTAAATGATTGTGAAGTTCTGTTCTACTGTGTATCAATGCTATTCTATTGGCATGCAGGACTGAATCGCTAATCTGTCTACTAAGCAGTCAGGGGGATCATTCTTAAAGAGCAACAAGTGAATAGAGTGAAGACAAGGAACTGTCTGTTGATTGAGATCAATGGTGACATTATTTAATAGAGACCAAATTGTCAGATGAAGTGTCACTGAGCAAGCTCACTAACAACAACAATTTGCATTTATATAGCGCCTTTAATGTAGAAAAACATCCCAAGGTGCTTCACAGAAATGTAATCAAGAAAATGGACAGTGAGCCAAAGAAGCAGAGACTAGGATGGATGCCCAAAAGTTTGGTCAAACAGGTGGATTTAAACTGCCTGGCTCAGCCTGTTTATTTTTTTTTGTATTGTATTCATTGTCATTTTTGCTCAAGCAAGTGTGTTCAAAGTAAAACAGTCTACGAGTGCAGTTATTCTATCAATTTGTGTTGCTGCAAAATGGTTGAACTCTAGAGTCAGATTAGCAGTTGAATTTGTGAGCAACAACTTTCATTTATTTAGCAACTTTAATGTAGAAAAATCCCCCAAAGCACTTCTTCAAAGAGGAAGAGCAAGAGACACTAAACCTTTGTGAGAAAGTTTGGAGAGGTGACCGGAAGCTTACTCGAAGAGGTGGGTTTTGAAAAGGTGGGAAGGGAGGTAGAGAGGTGGAGGAGTTTAGGAACAACATTTCTGAGAGTAGTCTGAAGGCTCTGCCACCTATAGTGGAGTGGAGGGAGGGGGTACACAGAAGACCAGGATCAGAAGACCATAAGGCATGGGAAAGGATGTGAAGTTTTAGAAGATTGCAGATGTACAGTAGCGCAAGACTGTAGATTTGTAGATGAAGATACAGATTTTAAATTTGATGAGTTAGGAGACAAGGAACCAGTGTAGATCAGAGAATGGGGATGATAGGTCGGCTGGGCTTACCGTGGGATAGGATGCAGTCAGCAGAGATGTAGGCAATTTGTGGTTTATAGAGGATGGAAGTCATCAAGCAAAGCATTGGAGAAATCTGGTCTTCAGATGGTGAATGATTGGATAAGGGTTTTGGAATCACTGAGTGTAAAGTCGGGCCATAGCTGGGCAATGGTGTGAAGGTGCAAGCAAGAAATCTTGGTGATGGCATTTGAAGTTCAGCTTGAATAAAATGCCATGGTTACATGATGCCTGGTTCAGGCTCAGTGAGCAGCCAGGGAGTCAATGGAAGTTGTGGCAAGGGTGCAGAGTTTTTGGCAGGGGCCAAAAATAATGGCTTTGGTCCTTCCAATATTCAATTACAAGAAATTGAGGCTCATCTACAACCATGTCAAACAGAAAGTCTGCCAGCACTGAAGCAGTTGATGGAGGTAGTGGAAAGGAAAGGCTGGGTGTTGACAGCATATGGAAGCTGTCCCAAAAATGGATCCTTGCAGAACTCTGCGACAGGAGGAAAAGCCATTGCTGGAGATGCAGTGGCTATGCAGGGACATGTAGGAGTGGAACCATGTAGGAGAAGTTTCACAAAGATGCGCTATGGAGGAGAGGTGGTGGTGAAGAAGTGTGATTCCACATGTCAAATGTTGCAGAGAGGCTAAGTAGGAGAGGGAAGAACAATCCATCAAGTTCACGGTCACAGTCTCAGAGGATGTCACTGAGACTTTGCCCAGGATAGTCTCATCGCTGTGGGCAGGATGGAAGCTTGGCTGAAAGTATTCAAACAAGGAACTGTGGGAGCAATGAGCACAAAGTTGGGTGGTGTTAACAAATTCAAGAACCTTAGAGAAGAAAGGAAGATTTGAAATGGGGAAGTAATTAAAGAGAACAGATGGGTTAACATCTGGCTTTTTGAGCAGAGGTGGTAATTACAGGAATATTAAAAGGGACAGGGACAGCAAAATGAGCCATTAACAAGTTAAAAAGAACTGGAGCCAGAACAAGTAGTTGAGTGGTCAGAGGTGGGGTGGGGAGGAAGTCGAAGGAGAGATGGATCTCATGGGAGAGATGAGCTTGGAGAGGGCAGAAGGGAGATGGGACAAAATCTGATTTAGGGGTGGCGACTGGACAGGGGGCAGGAGGAGGAGATGGCAGATGACGTGCCTGTGCAGATTATCTTAATCTTTGAGGCAAAGAAGTCCATGAGCCCCCTGCACAATGTTAGAGCTGAGTACGGAAGGGTGGAGAAGAGAATTTGAGGAGGCAGTTGTCATAAAGAAAAGTAATCATGGATTGTCCCAACCCTCCAGAATGATCCTGGCATTGCAAGAGGATTTGGCCATGGAGAGGAAAGTGCAGTAATGCTTGACATGGTCAAGCCAGGTTTCCATGGTGGACAACAAGTCCAGTCAGGTGCCAGGTGCAATCTAGCCTGTGGCCCTGACATAAGGGTGCAGAGGTGGAAGCTGAACAAAGGGAAGTGAGAGATAGTGATTTGGTCAGGATGAGACATCGACATCTGTTTGGCTCTTCAACAGCAGAGCATTATGTAATGGGTGGAGGACCAGAGGAGAGGGAGTTGGGAATTAGAGAGCGAGCTGGTGAGAGAGCTGGGAGAGGTAGTTTTTCCAAGGCAGAAGATGAGGGTGGTGGGGTTGCAGATGTCAATGTTTTGGGAGATGAAATCAGAGATTGCCTTGTCGCTAACTATAGACGTAAAAGGGACCAACTGAGATGGTGATGTTGTGAGGGTAGCCACAGGTAGGGTTGCCAACTCTGGTTAAATGTATTCCTGGAGATTTCATCACATGACCTCCCACCTCCAACTGCCCCATCCAGTCAAACATCTTCAATGTTTTTATAACTAATAAACAAGTGTTCAAAGAAAATGAAAAAAAATACAATTGTTTTAATGCCCCTATGATTTTTCTCCTGGGTTGCTCGCAGCAGTGTCCAAGTGATGAATCATTAATTCCTGGAAGGTTGGCAGACCTAACCTAGTGTTGATCTGAAGTCGGAGGAGAATGAGGAATGGGATTTAAGGCAGAAGTTGGCAGTCGGTACGTCGATGTCAGAAGTGAGCGAAAATCCAGGGACTCCGGACCAGTTTCAAACTGAACCCCAAAAGCAACTGAAAACCCGAAAATGGGCTGAGACATTCGGTTTAAATATTCTAGAATAAGTTAACCAGAACATGATACGGCAAATTGATATGATCGAGAGGCGTAGACTGAATGTACAAAATTCACAGAGTCAGCTGCTGCAGCTCACGGATTGGGAAAGGCATTAAAAAAAAAGCAACAGCTGTATCTTTGCATAGATAGAAATAAGTGAGCTTACTCCCCCGACCCACCTCCGGTTCCCTTGGCAACAGCGGCCTAGCTGACGGTTGTTTACGCCGAGACGAGCAGGGACTGTTCACATGTCGGAAGCCCCCTCGCTATTGGCCGGGGGCCTGGGACCGGTGCGTCCCGCCGTCCAATGGCGACCGTGTACACGTGCAAGTCCCTGCCTCTGATTGGCGATCACGCGCCGATCAGCTGGGGGCCAGCACCAACCAGCGAGTGAAACCGCTCCTGCGCACCGGGGTGTGGAGCCGGCGGTGACTGACAGGCGCCGCCACCAATCGGAACAGAGGAAAGCGGGGTTCTGGCCGCCGCGGGGGGCGGTTACTTGGCGGAGGCAGCCAATGGGTTTGAACGGGAGGCGGTTGATTGTTGATGGGGAGCGTGCTAGGGAGCTGAGTGAAAGTCTTACTCATACTGTAACCCCCTTTACAGTATCACGGTCGCAGTGATTTATTTTCTTCCAAAAGGGCGACGAGCAAGACTCCAATATCGATGATTTATGCTGGAATAAACTGGTGCAAATCTATACCGTTTTTCTTAAAAAAACAACGGGCTTTTATTTGGCCCCTTCGGTGTAGCCGGTGAATAAAACCCAGCTGAAGGCGCCTGACTGCGATGGGGGTGAAGGTGAGGACCTTCGGCATCGTCTTCGACAGCGAAGGGGTGAGCAGCTACTCGAGCGGCGACGTGGTGTCGGGGCAAGTGCTGCTGGAGCTGAGCGACGAGCTGAAGTTGGCGGCTCTGAGGTTGGAAGCGAAGGGTTGCGCCCGCGTCAACTGGAGCGACAACCTGGCAGCGTCGAGTGCGGTCACCGGGACGGTCGCGCCGAGGTACCGGGAGGAAGTGGTGTACCTGCAGCACCAGCAGACCCTGCGGCAGCCGACAGGTAACCAGGTGGCTGGTCCCAGTTGCATGCTGAGGATTAACAAACACTCGTAAAGGGAGAGGGGTCGCTCTTATTTTCTTTGCACGTATTGCAGGCAACATTCCCAATTTAACCCCCCCCCCCCCCCCCCGCAAGAGTCCAGCTCACCATCAAAACTTGGGAGACATCGGATATTTTAAGAGGAAAAGCATTACAGTGGGTCAGTGTACAGGCTGCTTTGCAAAATTAAGCTGTGGAGCACAAAAGTGCACCAAGTCCTCCTTAACTGTTGCATGGTGTAATACTTTTAACTTGTTGGGAGATTAGAATAAGTTAACCAGAATATGATACAGCAGATTGACATGATCGAGAGGCGGAAGACTGAATGCATAAAATTCACAGAGTCAGCTGCTGTAGCTCACTGACTGGGAAAGGCATCAACAAGCTGTACTGTCCTCTTTGAGCCTCAGGCTCCTTGTGACTGGAGGGCTGTTTCTAGTGGGGTTTTGCAGGGCTCAGTATTGGGTCCCTTGCTTTTAGTGGTATATATTAATCATGCCCCCTACATTTAAGTCCAAATCATTAAGAAGTTTGCAGATGATACAAAAATTGGCCTTGTGATTGGAGGAAAGTTGGAGACTGCAGGAAAATATCAATGGATTGGTTAAGTGGGCAGAAAAGTGGCAAATGGTAATGCATTTGGGGAGGGCAAACAAGGCAAGGGAATACACAAATGGGAGGATACTGAGAGGTGTAGAGGAACTGAGGGTCCTTGGAGTGGATGTCCACAGATCCCCGAAGGTGGCAGGACAGGTGGATAAGGTGGTTAAGAAGGCATATGGGATGTTTTCCTTTATTGGCTGAAGCATAGAATATAAGAGCAGGGAGGTTATGCTAGAATTGTATAAAACATTAGTTAGGCCACAGCTTGAGTACTGCATACAATTCTGGTCACCACATTACAGGAAGGTTGTAATTGCACTAAAGAGGGTACAGAAGAGATTTACGTGGATGTTGCTGGGACTGGAGAATTTTAGCTATGAGGAAAGATTGGATAGGCTGGGGGGGGGGTTTGGAACAGAGGAGGCTGAGGGGTGATATAATTGAGGTATACAAAATTATAAAGGGCCTGGATGGAAATAGGTCCTTCCTATCCACTCTCTTAGCAGAGAGGTCAATAACCGGGGGGAGGGGGGTATAGATTTAAAGTAATTGGTAGAGGGGAGCTGAGGGGAAAAAAAATTCACCAGAGGATGGTGGGGGTCTGGAACTCTGCCTGAAAGGGTGGTAGAGGCAGAAACCCTCATCACATTTAAAAAGTACTTGGATATGCACTTGAAATGCCATAACCTACAAGACTACGGACCAAGTGCTGGAACGTGGGATTAGGCTGGGTGGCTCATTTTTGGCCAGTGCAGATACGACGGGCCGAATGGCCTTCTGTGCCTTAAATCTTCTATGATTAACGGTAACTATTCTGAGACCCTGTCTTCGAATAGTTACCATTATCATTCATCTCAATAGTTATACTATTTTATTTATTAACAAAACCCTCACTATATCTGCTTTTGTAGAAACATTATTTTAAGAGATATTTCTTATTTACTTAATATAAAGGAATTAAAAATGCACAAGATCCACCATCTGCTGAAGTTGCATTGTTTTGTATGCTCTTTTCATGTACAAAGGGCACAGCCCTTAAGGTTACATTTTACTTATTTAGTTTCAATTTTGGGCAATCATTGATCTGATAGCTGTCTGTAGTTAAGATACTTAATTTCACACTGGTGTAGGTCAATCATTGACCTGAAACTTTCTACATTAAAGCTATAGCTGTAATTGCATCAGCTATCCACTGGACTTTCAAGATGGTAAAGAGACTTGCAGAGTTTCAAGTACAGCCCAAGCTACTGAATACATCTATATAATTGTCAAATACAGAAGTTGCTTTTCTGCTTTTGTTTCTTAACTTGTTGCATTTCACCCTCCTTGCTTTGCACATCATCCCTTTTGTCATTTAATGACTTCTGCCCTATCACAGACCTTACCTTTTGTTCTTTCCTCCCCTCTTTCCCCTCCAAGGCAAAAATACTCTACAAAATTCCTCACCATCCCCCTCAGGCAATCAAAACCAGTCCAGGCGATCACATGGTCCAAGTGTTATCTAGAAAGACCTTCTATATAATGTGATCTCTGCCCCAGTCAAGTACTACTTGAAACATTAACTTGGCTTTTCTAAATATAGATGCTGACTGATGAGCTCTTTTGTTTTCGATCTCTATAAACTTGTTATTACTTCCTTCAGGTGATCAAGGGTGCTTTATTACATTACAACCAGGGAAACATGAATTTCCATTCAGCTTTCATCTTCCACAAGGGTAAGATACAGACTGGTACATATTCAAAAATGTGATTTGGAAAAATAAATATTAGCAAAAGTTTTATAATGCATTTTATTTGTCTAAAACATAGGCCATTGGTCACATCCTTCAATGGAAAATATGGCAGTGTTAAATACTGGGTGACAGCAATACTGGAGCGGCCTTGTGTCCCAAACCAAATTGTGAAGAGAGAATTCTCCGTGACAAGCCAAATTGATGTTAACGCACCAAATTTCCTGGTAAGTTGTTTTGTATTTTCATATAATAAAAATATTTTTGTAAACTCTTTGAATTACTGTCATTGCATCAAATAACTTCTAAGAGAACACACCTGCATTTACTTGGTTGCAGTTTTATTTTACTGAGCTGCTGTCAACAGCACAATAAAGCAAAGAAGATGTTTTTGCCTCCAAAGGATCCAGGGCCCATTTAAAAAAAAAGTGGTTCTTATGGGAGCCTCAGGAGAAAGTGGTATTTGCCTCTTCCTGACGGGCTGCTTAGCACGGGCCAGGAAACTGTAGGTGTGTTTGTTGGCCTGTACAAACTTCCCAGAGTTCATTGTATGGTGGCCTGAATCAAAGTCAGTATTTTAAGTTGCAAAATCTGCACACCAATATTAATGTGGCAGTTTGTACAAAGATGCTGGGGCACTCTAAGACTGCCTCTTAAGCAGTTCGGCAATATGAATGCAGCACTAACTGGTCCATAAGAGTTAAAGCAATTTATTATTTTTAAAACAAGTTATTAGTAGAAAACTGTTAGCCAGCCATGGAGTATTGTTCACTAAAATGTAAATAGTGCATCTCCTGATAAATACAGTGGAGATCATTGGTGTTGATTATGTTCTGAGGAACTTACAAAAGGGACATTACATACAAATCCATTATATTATGTGAACAGTTTATTTATGTGCAAATCTGATTACATGCAATCAGGCACCTCAAAGTTAAAAGTATAAAAAAAAAATAAAGCAAGCCGATTATTTCATACCCAAGTCGATTACAACTTAGATCCTGTTGGTGAGGGAAGTTTATAGATTGACCTGGAGCTGGACTTTGCAAGCATCCTCACTAACAGCAATTAACTTAAAATTGACTGTGATCCATTTAGACCACTTCTCCACCATACCCGAGCAGTGACTTTGAAAGGGACAAGTTAGTTTAGTAACTAAACATCACAATGCTTCAGATTCCACCTCAAGAAATCTCCTAATTTTATAAAATTACTATTTTAGTTTCTGATTATGTATTTATCTATTTCCTTTTCAGTCTTCAGTGTCAAAAAGTAAAGAGAAGACAGTCGGTTGTTGGTTTTTTACCTCTGGACCAATATCAATAAGTGCCAAAATTGAGAGAAGCGGCTTCTGTAATGGTGAGTTAAATAAGAAATGTTCATTTTCAGATTTTTTTTTTTGAAGCGTGCTTTTCATTGTTTAATTCTGAGTTATTTTGCAACAGGTGAAGCAATCCCGATCTATGCAGAGTTTGAGAATTGTTCTTCACGCCTTATTGTGCCAAAAGCTGCTATCTTTCAAACGCAGACCTATCTTGCAAATGAGAAAACCAAGACCTTTCGACAAATGGTTGCAAATGTTCGTGGAAACCATGTTGCTTCTGGTAGCACAGAGTCATGGAATGGAAAAGCCCTCAAAATTCCACCAGTGAACCCATCTATTCTAGACTGCTGCATCGTCAGGGTGGAATACTCTTTAGCTGTGAGTATATTAATTACATACTAAAACATAGGCCCATATGATGTCTGAAGGTATCTTAATATTGCACTACTTTTATTTAGTCTTTTAAATCCTTTTATGATCTTTAGCACCTTTCCCATAAATGCCACTTAAGTGCACATAAGCAACTAACACTTAAGGTTGTAACAGAAATGAAATAGGTGTTCATATCTCTTGAAAACTGCTATTTGTAAAAAGTATAGCAATGCATTTTCAGTTTTTAATCCTAGTTTTACTTTTGTTCTTGTATAGGTCTATGTACACATTCCAGGTTCTAAAAAGTTGTTGCTGGAGCTTCCCATAGTTATAGGTACGATCCCATACAACTGCTTTGGAAGCAGAACATCAAGTGTTTGTAGCCAGTTCAGTATGGACATGAGTTGGCTTCGACTTGCCCTGCCAGAACAGCCTGAAGGTAAGAATTCTTCCCCTCCAGTTAGTATCTATTACAACACTATGTAACATAACCTAATTGAGAACCAGAATTCTTACCTTTTTAAACTTACAGAATCAATAAAGTCTAATACTTATTCAGCTGAGAGCTATTGAGATATTGGGTTCACGTTTCTTCTAGTTTGGTGACTACTTGTTGACAGTGATGCAATTTTTAAAGCTCTCCCTTGCTGTGTTCTCTTCACAGCTCCACCCAACTATGCTGATGTTGTGACTGAGGAAGACCTTGCCAGACAATTTCCATCCCTTCCACAGACTGATAATTTGCAGCACGAATTTGGGAGCCCCATATTTGCTTACATTCAGGAGTTCAGATTTCAGCCACCACCAGTTTATTCAGAGGTGTGAACAAATTAACTTTTAAAAAAATAATCTAAGTTTTAATGAGGAAGCTAGATTTCTTTCTCATTGTAACAAATTATTAGATTTTTAAATTTGAGGTAGTAAGACTAGATTGTTCGACACTACTTTGCAGAGACTTGGTACGGTTTTGAAATAATCCCTTGTCTTTTTTTTTTCTCTTCAGGTTGACCCTAACCCTACCTTCACAGAAGAGATGCGACGTGAAGTATCATTTGAAATTTGAGGGGAATCTAACATTAAGTTTAATAGTGATTTGGTTGGTTCAAAGTAAACATTGATAAAGAAGTATAGAGCACTTCACTACTGCAAGAGGAAGATTTGAAAGGAAGTGACTGAAGGCCTATGACGGACTGATCAATAGAAGACTGAATTACGCGAGAGAATGCGGTTTGGGTTGAGAAGGAGCTGAGAAATGTTCTAGCCGTGGTTGGCAGAGAGATGCAGAGGAGGGGAAGATGTTAAACCTGAACTGAAGATCGGAAATAAAGGGAAAATTTAGTCAACCTAAACATTAGAATAATGAAAACCTCCCAACTCTCAAAATTTGAGTCCCTGATACATAGGTTAAATTTCACTCTTGTTAAACAGCCAAATATGCTGAATGGAAGAGGGAATATCCTTAATTTATTAGAATTGTGTACTACCACTAAATGAGCACTATATCTGACAGTTAAGGGGGGGGGGGTGGGGGGGGAAAGAAGTCTGAACTATTGGGGACTGATTATCTCTGTTGAGAGAGCCAAAGATCAATGTTTACATTTGTTTTTCTATGTCCTCTTAAACAAAACACTCTCATACAATGTTGCCTTTTACAGAGGGTGTTTTCCACTTCTCAAAAATGTACTGCCAATGCTGTTTTAATTGCTGAGCAAATTAATAGTTTTGGAAAAATAATTGCCATTTTTCTTTGTAAATTTACCAAAGAGTACAATTTTATACCTTTTTCAGTTATAAATCTGTACTCAATTCATGTTATCTTAAAGGGAATGTTGTGCATAACTATCAATTTGTTGCCTTTACAAATGCAGACCAGCTGAATGGAACAAAATTGTAAGCGATATGACTTTCAAGTGCAGATAAATATTTTTGGTCTAAATACTATCCTAATACTTTTGGGGGTGGGTGTAAGGGGATGGGAGAGATACTCAGGACAGTTATATATGCTGTTAACTTGTTCACTACAAATGTGTGTCTGATATCTGGCTTTAATATTGCCATGTCTTTTCTGAAGGTGCTTACATATTAATGTTGCAAGAATGTTCATTTGACTGCATAACCATTGCCGGGCGATGACAAAGTACTTAAACGACGGGGGTGGAGTGGTTGAAATCTGGGACTGAATGCCAAATTCACATTTAAAGTGGATCCCTAAATTAATGGCATGCATTGTAAATTCTGGCAACTAAAACTCAAAAGTGCAAAAAGTTGAAATGTTATTGGGTGGAGCATTAGCTTACCTTTTCATTCAGTGTGGCCTGAACTACAGTACTGGGTTTATCTTGGGAGTATTGGAGCAACAAAAGACTGATTTTGGTTTTCAAAATTCCACATGTGCATGAGTAATTTTATATTTGGGGTTCACTTTAAGGAAAGCACTTATGTGAATGACAATAAGCTTGCATTAATGTGTTCACGAAATACACTATGGCATTTCATGGTATTGGTTTTAGGGGGAATTATTTTACTACTCACACTGCTTCTCCTTTCTCTAGTGTGCTGCTAATTTTTGCTGTTAGAACTCCAATTTGATTTCTGATTTGGAGGTTTAATAGTGCAATATTGTGTGTTTCTCAGGGCTTTGACTGCAGTGCACTCTTTGTTTTTGCTTGTGGAAAAAAAAAACCTGCAGGGATTCTAATTACTGAAGAATCTTGGTGCTCATTCCTGACTTGCTACTTTTCAAACTTCATGGAGGTCTGACGGTTGATAGCCAATGGAAATTGGGAAAAACAATTTTTTAATTGTAAGCCACATTGGCCAATCAGGAAGTGAACTCTTCACACGGGTATTTGTAAGCTATATATGTATAATCTTGTTTCTAAAATATATTGTGTTGAATTTTGAATATGAATTGTATTTTGCAACTTCTATAATCCACTTATCAAAATATCCCTTTAGTTTCTGAGCAATGTGTGAAGATTCTGGAGCCTGTTTTTAACTAAAATTTTCCTGCAGTCAGAATTAAAATTCTTCTAGTTTCACCTATAAATGTGGAATGAAATGTCTTAAGTCTGATATATATAAAAAAACTGAACAATGCACTTGGCTTTTGGAAAATTAAAGCTTTGAACTGTTAAGTTGCACAGTATCAACATTTTGTAATCAGAATCTAATAGCATTGTTAATGCCCCTTGTAGCTTTTCTCATGCATGTTCATTAACTGTGGCAGTTAATTTTTGCAAATGTTTATAGCTCTAAGGTGGCTTTGCCACCTGTCAACTGGCAGTTAATACTAAAGAAAGAGGATCATTTTAAGTGGAATGAAAAACCTAAGCACAAATATGTAAATGTTACTTGAATGTGAAATTATAACTTTACGATAAGCTTTAATGACAAGTGCTTTATCCAACTTGTTGCCATTAAAACTGTGACAATTTTTTTTTTCAGTTTTCTTTGTACTTTGTTGCAAAGAGCAGTGTATTTTGTACTATTTAAATCGGATTAAATTTTTGTTAATAAAAGATTTTGGAAAAGGCATCAACTGTATTCTTTGTAGTAAACAAACTTGAAATTTTATTTACTGGGACTAGATTCTGTTTGAGGGGGGGGGGAAAGGGTGATGAGGGAGAAACTGCCTCATCTCTTGTACTTTTTCCTATGTGGGTATGTGAGAAGTGGTAATGATATCACCATAGATATCACCTGAGTTAGCTGAACCTGGGTGGGGCTACAGTGCAGTTAGCTTCAGTGTCCCTGACTTTAGGAAGGAGAACAATTTTAGTCAAGGATCCTGTTGCCAATCTAGGCCCTTCTATTGTGTGGGCAGGATTGGGTTTGGCTATGATGCCCTTCCACAGTTGAATAGCCTGATCTTCACCATTTAACCTTGCATGTGAATGGCCATGTAGATGAAATACTGGAGCATAGCCAGTACCTGGGGGAACTTCAAGAGTCAGCACATCTTTAGGTGAAGGGAAGAGAAAATTCTACCAAAGTTTTGTAACTTTCCATTCAGTGATTACTCATGTACACTAAAATATACTTCAGTAAGTGGAAACAGAAATCAGTGTGGCAAGTTTGATTTATTAAAATTTAAATGTGATTGCTTACCCATCATCTAAATGATTTGGATCAATGTGATTGTTTGTTTGTTTGTTTTAAACTGTAACCTTGGAATTAAAAACAATTGAACTCACCTGAAACTGCATTTTACAAAAGGCCATTGATAGGCATTGCCAGTGGCTCACTTGAGTTTATCCAAGGAGTAGCTGAGCAATGAGAACTTGTTTGTATGGCCTCTTACATTCTCAATGCCCCAAAGCACTTGGCATATCCAATTAATTCCATTTGAAGTATAGTCACTTATTTAGGCAAATATGGCAGCGATTTGTTCGCAGCAAGGTCCAATAAATGACTAGTTAATTTGTTTTTGGTGGTGGGTGAGGGAGAAATGTTGGCCAGAACACTAGGAGAGCACCTTACTCATTGATAGTAACAGGGCCTCAGTTTAACATCTCAGAAAACATCCCAGATTTGACTTGCTGTGGTCTTAAGTGACTTAGCTTAAGTGACTTAGCAGGAATAGCTGCAAGGACACCATAGGCTTCACACCCCTTTTCAGGGAGGTGCATGTTGTTGGGGCTTCTGCTTTAGATTGCTATCTGGTGACCTGGCATGCCTGCTGGAAGCACCTTGTAGCGTAATGTGATGATAGGATCAGGCTGTAATAGTTGACTGTGATCGCTTAAGTCTCACACATTAGTAATGGCAACTGTGACCTATAAATATAGGAGAAAAAATTCCCAAGATAAGCAGGAGGCAGGCTGGTTATTATCTCCATTGAGTACAAGAACTCAGTTTAAAAACAGATTTGGATAGAATATCCTCTGAATAGTATTTTGAGGTTGAAATGGATTGGAATGTTTGCTGAGTGTGCTGCTATACTGAAACAGCTGCCAAATTATGTAGAGATAACATTTGCTATCTTTTTTATATTTCTGGGGAAAGCAATCTGGTAAGTGTACAGGGAATGTATACAGCAGCAATTAATGTGACTAGTGACTAAATCAGAGTTGTATGTTGCTTTTTAATATGTTGATGCAGTTTGCAGCCTCCTTTCATAATATCTTGTAATTTACACCGAGCCCTCTGCAACTTAATGCAACACCTTATTCTTTTTGGATGGGGGAGTTGAGCAAAAAGGTAGCCGTCAAACACTTATGACTTTTTAAAGGAACTTGCATTTATATAAATGCATTTTTATGTAGATATACAAAATTAGAAGTAAACTATCAGAATGGACAGGACGTCACACTTCTGCAGCCCTGTCCTTTGTGATAGTTTTGTATTGTAGCGCACGAGAATATATCTGAAACGTTTGCTCTATGTTAAGATATGTCTACCTCTTACAACTGTTTGTGTTTGCTTATCTCAGTAAAACAATTCTGCCAAAATCATCTGTGATAGACTAATTGTCAGGAGTTTGTAGCAAAGATGTAACATTCTGGTTCAGAATATGTTCTAACTTGCGAGAGTGAAAGTGAAGGTTAGCAGCCTATGAATGTAAAACACCAATGATTTAGAAACTAAGTTCAACTGCACTCCTGTGGATTTTTAAAAAGTTTTGGTCACATGCATTGTAATCTAGTTTGTGACCTTTCCTGTTCAATCACAAAATATGGATTTACACTGACCTTCGTGCTTCTGTTTTTGCCACCAGTGTGGCTTTGTATCACCTGACAGCGAGAGAGTGTACATTGTAAGACTGCAGTAGACTAGGGCAACTTATTGAAAAATAAAATATCTGGTTTCTTGTGACTGACAATAGCATTTTACAGAAAAATAAGTAGTTATTTTCTTGGGTTGTAATACTCTATTATATGAATAGGTGCTAGCACTCATCTTGAGGGAGTCAATAAAGACAAGGGAAGTTTTACTCGAAACAAGCTAACTTGGTGCAAATTTTCAAAAACCTTCTTGCATTGATATTGGGTAAAACAAAGGAGTAAAATTGAGGAGTATCCAATATGACAATGATCCAATAAGGCTTTTGAAGGGAAGATTTTTCCTAACCTAGACTTTAAGAAACAACCCAAGGGTATGTGGAAAAACATAGACCTGGTGTACCTGGAACTCCAAGGGCTTTTGACAAAGTTGCTCATGAAAACTTCTATATAAGCTCAAAGTGATAGGTACTCCGCTTCCTACCTTTAAATTCCTATCAAAGGAGTGGGGTAATACTGAGCCCCAGGAATCAATTTTGGGACCTCTACTGTTTCTAACTTACATTAATGACATGAATTAACAAACTCAAAGCAAATTTGTAGACTATACCAAACTAAAGAGGTGTGGAGGTAGGGGGCATTCTAATCTGAAGAGGCAACCAAGTGCCAGCTTGGCTTGTAGTACCCTCATCTTTCAGTCAGAATGTCATGGGTTCAAGCCCCACTGCAGGACTTGCGCACGTAATCTAGGTTGACACTTCAGTACAGTATTGAGGGAGTAATATCAGAGGTGATGTCTTTCAGATGTAAACTGAAGCCTTGTCAGCCAGTTCAGGTGGATGTAAAAGATCCCATGGCACCATATGAAGAAGAGCAGGGCAGTTCTCCTGGTGTCCATGAATTGGCCTTAGGCAGATTTGTACACTATATGGAAATAGGCACACTTTTTATAGCCAATCACAATGGCCTGGAATAATGCCATTACCAACCCGCAATAATCTTAAATGGGTCTGATTGCATCTATTTTTTATATTCAATTCAGTTAGTTGTTGAAGCAATTATCTATAGTTATTTTTGCCTCATACAAATATGGTTACATTTCTAATAGAAGCGGAAATGCTGGAAATACACAGCAGGTCCATCAAGTCTGAAAAGATAAAAGCTAGGTTAATTGTTTGGGTGGAGAACAATAATCTGTCTTCATGCACTGGGAGCAGGTAGAAGGAGAGAGTGTTTCTGTGAACTGGGGAAGTTACAGGGTAGAGTATTTTTGTGAATTGGAAAGGTTATGGGGGCTAGTGCCTCTGTGATATTGAGGACATTACAGGGAAAGAGTGCTTCAGTGAACTGTGAGGGAGTACCTTTATGAACTTGGGGGGAGTTACTGGTTAGGAATAGATGAAGAATCTATTTGGCTTATTCCATAAAAAGCATGTTTTCAGTAAACATACCATTAAGTCATGTACCTAGTTTATACTAAACAGCTTTACCAAAATGGCTACATTTTATTTGAGGACACTATCAATTTGGATGTTGGTATTCTGATACCTATGCAGATTATATTATGCCTCAGACTTGTGTTGTGTTCAGTTTGGGGTTAGCTACTGTATGTACCATCAGCATCATGAAGAAGAGGTGATCATGTATTCTTCCACCTGTGGGATCAATATTCTACAAGGACTGATGAAGGAAGGTTGAAAGCGAAAACTGAAGAAAGGTTCAAGGAGATGAATGTGTAGGAAAAAGGATCAAATGAGCAAAAGCAAAATACTGTGGATGCTGGAAATCTGAAATAAAAACAGAAAATGCTGGAAATACTCAACAGGTCAGGTAACATTTGTGGGGAAGAGAAGCAGAGTTAACATTTCAGGTCGATGACCTTTTGTCAGAACTGGAAGAAGTTAGAGATTTAACAGTTTATAAGCAAGTATGGAGCCAGGGAAAGAAGGAGGGGAGGAAAGAACAAAAAGGAAGGTCTGTGATAGGGAGGAGGGCTGGACTCATTAAATGACAAAAGGGATGATGGTGCAAGGCAAAAGGCGGTGGAATTGGAAAAAGTAAAGAAACAAAAGATGGGTCTTTTTTTGTGAGGTTAGAAATGGGAATAGTCTTCCAGGTAAGGTAGCAGACCAGACAAGATGCTAAACTGAAGCCCTGTCGGCTTGTCAGATGGATATAAAAGATACCATGGCACATCCTGTGGTATTCTCTTTGTGCTCTGGCAAATAGTTATCCAATCAACACTACTAAAACAGATTAACTGGCCATTCATCCTATTGCTGTTTATGGGACCTTGTCGTATGCAAATTGGTTGCCACATTTATCTACACAACACTGACCACAATTTAAGTTAATCCTTTGGCTGTGAAGCACTTTGGGGCATCCTGATGATGTGAAAGGCACTATACAAATAGGAATATAGGAACAGCAGTGGGCCATTCAGCCCCTCGTGCCTGCTCCGCCATTTGATAAGATCATGGCTGATCTGTGATCTAACTCCATATACCTGCCTTTGGCCCATATCCCTTAATACTTTTGATTGCCAAAAAGCTATCTATCTCAGATTTAAATTTAGCAATTGAGCTAGTATCAATTGCCATTTGCGGAAGAGAGTTCCAAATTTCTACCACCCTTTGTGTGTAGTAATGTTCTCTAATCTCACTCCTGAAAGGTCTGACTCTAATTTTTAGACTGTGTCCCCTACTCCTAGAATCCCCAACCAGCGGAAATAGTTTCTCTCTATCCACCCTATCTGTTCCCCTTAATATCTTATAAACTTCGATCAGATCACCCCTTAACCTTCGAAACTCCAGAGAATACAACCCCAATTTGTGTAATCTCTCCTCGTAACTTAATGGGAATTTGATGCCTTAAAATCTTTGACACAGATACAATTAGATCCCTAAAGTTATGCCTAGTTTTAATGCAATTACATCATGTTTTGTGATATTAATAATGACGTATTAATTTATTTGAAATCGGTTAATGTCTTCATTAAAATAGCAATCAGAGGAATTTCATACAAGTGCATTAATACACTGGTTATTATGTTAACACAATATAATTTCAACCCATATTTACAATTAACCTTTGCAAAAATGCTGGCATTAAAGTTTCTTTACAGTATCTAGTTTTGCTCTATGTTTCAAAAAATTGTTCATACTCCATCTTTTTATACAAGTATTGTAAATTAACACTTCCTTAGGTGATTTCTAAGAAAAAATATCATTTGCCAATGAACAATAAGTATTAATGCAAGTTGTTAGAATCACTCACACCAGGGCGATGCTCTGAAATGCACGTCGAACTAAATAACATTTGTGTCATGGCTACTTTAGTTTCACTGCTACAGTACATAGCAGAAATACTTAAGAGATAATGTTTCTAAAAGCTTGCACATAAAGCTATCCATCTCATGTCCAACAAACATTGACGGCCACCACATGTCATTTGTAATACTTTAATGTATTTAGCCGACCTTTAGGGGCATTTTTAATAATACTATTTTGTGGAAATATGAAAATCCAAGCAGTAATGCAGAAATTAAGGTACAGTATATGGTTTGCCACTTTCATTAACGGCAGTTTCTTTAGAAGTTAATAACATTCTCTAATCTCCTGGGAGCAAAAGGTTTATAATGTAGCATTTTTATATTTCAATACTGCAGGTAATTCTCTATCATGGTTTAAATGAAGGCTAATAATAATTTTTTTCAGAAATTAAATTTTAGGTAAGATAAAATGAACTCTTTTTCTTGCCAATTTTCCTCCGTTCCCCTCGTCTAAATGGAGTTGACTCCTAACTAGATATGGTCCCATTGGTGTTAGCTGCCTCCTAGTATCTCACCCAAGCATCTATTATTTATGTATAGTTCTTGATTGTAATCGAGTCTGGGGGATATTATCACTAAGTTCAATCTTGTTTTATCTGATATCCACACATGAGCACTTCCTACACGAGTCACTGATTAGTGATCAGGAGCAGGAGTCATTATCAATTCTTTTTTCCCTAACTCAAAGGTGCTTCAGCCAATCCTAGAGCCTCTTATTGCTGCGCCGACTGAGTTCAGTGAGTTCAAGACTGACCAAGGATTAATTCTCAGTCGTTCCTGGTCATTATGGCTCAGAGGTAATGTCTAAACTTGTAAGCCATTGGAAGAGAGCCAAAGTTTAACTTATCTGACACGTGGAATATAGCAAAATAAAAGGTGGAAATGGCACAGGATTATCACCTGCTTGCATTTTTTTCTTATTATAAAATGCCAAATAAATTTATTTCATGCCATAGTTACTTCAGGATTTGAACACATTTGACAATAAGAGATCAAAGTAGGAATGTAGACTTTGACTAAAGTGCTTTTCTTCCACTTTATTTTTGTATTTTTTTTTCTTTTTTTTCTCTCCACTCTACCTTCCAAATCCTCCTCAGTCAGAAAGATAGAACCATACAGCACAGAAGGAAGCCATTCAGCTCATCTTTGAGACTCTTTGAAACAGCTATCCACTTAGTCCCCCTTCCCCGCTTCTTCTCCATGGCCCTGCAATTTTTTCCTTTTCAAGCATTTAGCTAATTCCCTTTTGAAAGTTACTACTGAATCTACTTCCAGCACCCTTTCCAGTAGTGCATTCCAGATCTTAACAACACGCTGTGTAAAAAAATTCTCCTCATCTGCCCTCTGGTTCTTTTGCCAATTATCTTAAATCCGTGCCCTCTGGTTACTAACTCACTCACCAGTTTCTCCTTATTTACCCTATAAAAATCCCTCTTAATTTTGAATATCTCTGTTAAATCTCTGCTTAACCTTCCCTGCTCTAAGGAGAACAATCCCAGCTTCTCTAGTCTCTCCACATAACCGCAAAATTCTCTGTGGATAGTAAAATACTGTTGACTGTTGGAACCATTAGAAGGCATGTTTAAACAGTCTCAAAGAGATGATACTAAATAGTTGTCAACCGGCACCACATCTCCTGTCAGTTTGACAGTGATGTGTCTCGTTCTCTCTCCAATGCCACCCATCTGCTAAGGTAAGCACCTCTCTCGGTTTAGCATTTCACTCAGTTAGCCTTCGCTGAGACTATTGCAGAGGAGAACCTGTGTCCCATTCAATCAAGTATGTACTGCGTTGGTGCATCATCAGTCCACCTATAATCCATTTTATAAACAATTTCCTTTCACCTTTGATGCACTGTCCAATGAGCTTATTAATGATCCTGCCTGTCATTCATAACAGTTATGCTCATTGCAGTGGAGTAGAATTTAAGCGAGCAGAAGGTCTCAGGTTCAATTGCAGGTCTATGCTGAGTGGATCTCAGCTGGTTTGCTACAATCGCCTTCAGTGCTCCTGATTATTGTCCAGTGATCCCAAAGCATGGCTACATATTTGAATACCTTGCTGACTCTCATTGTCTGGACTCATGGTTAAGGAATGGCCACTTCTACCTGATAACTGAAGTTCTGGCAGCATGTGTGGAACTGTACCTAGGCATGGAGTTGGAGAAAGAAAAATCAATTATAAATTTTAATATTCCAAAATTATAAAAAGCATTATATTCAGAAGTTGCTTATCTTTGTCTATACAGTACAATCTCAGGGGAAAAAAAATTCAATAACACTGATAAGTAACAATAACAACTTGCATTTATATAGTGCCTCTAATGTAGAAAAACGTCCCAAGGCACTTCACAGGAGCGTAATCAGACATATTTTTTGACACCAAACCAAAGAAGGAGTTATTAGGACAAGTAACTTAAATCTTGGTCAAAGAGATAGGGTGTAAGGAGGGTCTAAAAGGAAGAGAGAGAGGTGGAGAGACGGAGTGATTTAGGGATGGAATGCCTGAGCTTACGGCCTAGACGGTTGAAGGCTGCATTTGCCAACCCTCCAGAATTGTCCTGAAGTCACCAGGAATTACAAATTAATCTCCTGGACACTGTTGCGAGCACCTCAGGAGGAAAATCATTTGTGTTTCTTTTCCGTTTTCTTTGAACTCTTTTTTTATTAAATATAAAAATATTGGCAATGGGGGAGAAGGCTGTTTGATTGGGCGGGGCTGTTGGAGGCGGACGGTCATGTGGTGAAACCTCCAGGAACACGCTCAGCCAGAGTTGGCAACCCTACTGAAGGCACGGCCGCCAATGGCAGACAAAGGGCATGCACAAGAGTCCAAAATTGGAGGAATGCAGAGTTCTTGGAGGATTGTAGGGCTGGAGAGGTTACAGAGTTAGGGAGGGGGCGAGGCTATGGAGGGATTTGAACTCAAAGATGAGAATTTTAAAATTGAGGCGTTAGTGGACAGGGAGCCAATGTAGATTAGCAAAACAAACTCACATTCAAAAGATACGTCTGATAATGTACTGTATTATTAGGTTTCTGAATGAAGAAGTTATATGAATAAATCATTATTTTAATTGTTTACAAATAATAATGATATCCTAAAATGTTTCAATGCAATTATGTTGTCTATATTATTTCTTAAATATTACAGAATGAATCATTTAATTTGAAACTATAATATTATATATAAATTAAGAAAAATATACACTTTGACACATTGGAAAACTGCACCAGACCTCTAATACATAACAGAATATATAGCCAATTAAACTCCAATCACAGGAGGGCCCACAGGGAAAATCAGCCAAGACAGATTATATACATAGCAGAGAACAGAATGTCTCCTAACTTTAATCAGTGATAACATTAAAGTGTGAGATATAAAGGAAACCATGTTAGTCATATTACATCGAGTTACATAGAGTCTGCAGCACAGAAACAGGCCATTCGGCCCAGCTGGTCTATGCCGGCGTTTATGCTCCACACGAGCCTCCTCCCACCCCTCTTTATCTAACCCTATCAGCATATCCTTTTATTCCTTTCTCCCTCATGTATTTATCTAGCTTCCCCTTAAATGCATCTCTGGTATTCACCTCAATTACTCCTCGTGGTAGCGCCTTCCACATCCTCACCATTCTTTGGGTAAAGAAGTTTCTCCTGAATTCCCTATTAGATTTATTCGTGGCTCTTATATTTTAGACTCTCCCCACAAGTGGAAACATTTTCTCTACATCTATCCAAACAAACCCTTTCATTATCTTAAAGACCTCAATCAGGTCACTCCGTATTCTTCACTTTTCTAAAGAAAAGAGCCCCAGCCTGTTTAGCCTTTCTTACTATTCACAACAAATAAATTGGGGCGCATTACAAATGAGAAATAAACTGAGACAAGTTACGAATATTAGGTTATTTGTTAGAAAAAATAAACGTTCCCATTTCTAGTGGGCAGTAAATTAAGATTAGCATCATGAGACTACCCGGTGACTGTTGCCCTGAATGCAGATTTTAAAATATGCACACTTCCTGTTACATCATGTGCAAAAATGATTTGCTTGCTGAATGTCATGAGGAGGGGACCTTGTATCATCACTGGCTAAAATTGAAAGGAACCTTTCCTCTGTTTCAGCTGCCACTCACGATCAATGCTGAAAATAAAGATTGTGGCTTGAAAGTTAACTTGTAAATTGCGAAGGTCCTTCCAGATTTTATCCATCAAGACCATGCATGTTTTATAAAGGAAAAATGGCAGTACTTATTTGTGGAAGAGAACCTTTAAGACATTTAGAAATTCAGACTCAGTTGGGTTTTGCTCAGATATCTTCAAATGAATTCTGTGCATCCAAACATCTTGAGGCATGACCTGCCCCCTACAGCTTTCATGCTGGGAAAAGGTAATAAATTGCATTTTATTTTAATGATTTTATAAACAGCTGAGAAAAACTGCCCCCTGCTAAAACAAATTGGGAAAAACGGAAAAGAAAGTTGGACAACCATTGTGTCAGAGACTAGTAATATGCCTTTAAATGCCTACTTACACTCAATGCACTTCAAAATATTGCAATGAGATTGGTGACTTCTCTGAACCGCTGAAGCTTGGAGAGTAAATTGTGAACAGTATTGCACAAGCGCAGGAATGAACCTGAAGCTGTTATTCTGGGTAGAGGTACTGCCATCTTCATTTTATATTACTAAACCATGTTCAAATTGGTCTGTTGCATGATCTCAGATCATTGCCATCCACACTTAAAATTAAAAGGAAATGTGGTGCTGAATATCCCAATAGTGATGGAATTCTGAACAGCTGCATTCCGATGTTCCAGCGAGGCTTTCTGGTTTCCAACCGATTGTGCAAGCAAATTAACTACTGATCCCACGTAAATTGGTTTATGTCTGGAAATATTGTCTTGTCACTGTAAATCTGGGTGAAACCAGGCTGCTTAGTTTAGGAATATTTTGAATACCCTCACTAATCTGTCCAATGCCCTTATCTTAAGTACATTTGGAGTTTGGTGAGTATGATAAAGGGCCAGCGTTTGTCCACCATGCTTGATGTATCATGTCTTTCCACTATGTTAATCCAAAAGGTGCAGTCGAGATAGGGCCCTATAAAGTACTCTGCCAAAAGTGAGAAATTCTGGAACTTGACAGCACAATGGAGAATAACTCAGATTCCTTGTGTCTGAAATTCCTGGGCTGGGTGGGAGGTGGGGTGGGGGGAGATGCACAAACAAGGCAGGCAGACCAGAAGCTAGTTCTGCTGGGTCTCTTTTCATGCTGCCAAATTCTGCTGGCAGCAGGGGCGTGTGCTTCTTGCAATTCTCCCTCCCCCCACCGCCCCCCCCGGAACTGATACCATCATAAAAGATATGCAATACAATATTGGAAAATGAGAGGTTATGCACTTTGGCAGGAAAAATCAGAGAGCAAGTTATTATCTTATTGGCGAGAAACTGGAAAGTACTGCAGTACAAAGGGATCTGGGAATCCTAGTGCAAGAAAATCAAAAGGTTAGTATGCAGGTGCAGCAGATGATCAAGAAGGCCAACGGAATGTTGGCTTTTATTGCTAGGGGGATAGAATATAAAAACAGGGAGGTATTGCTGCAGTTATATAAGGTATTGGTGAGACCGCACCTGGAATACTGCATACAGTTTTGGTCTCCATACTTAAGAAAAGACATACTTGCTCTCGAGGCAGTACAAAGAAGGTTCACTCGGTTAATCCCAGGGATGAGGGGGCAGACATATGAGGGGAGGTTGAGTAGATTGGGACTCAACTCATTGGAGTTCAGAAGAATGGGAGGCGATCTTATTGAAACATATAAGATTGTGAAGGGGCTTGATCGGGTGGATGCGGTAAGGATGTTCCCAAGGATGGGTGAAACTAGAATGAGGGGGCATAGTCTTAGAATAAGGGGCTGCTCTTTCAAAACTGAGATGAGGAGAAACTTCTTCACTCAGAGGGTAGTAGGTCTGTGGAATTTGCTGCCCCAGGAAGCTGTGGAAGCTACACCATTAAATAAATTTAAAACAGAAATAGACAGTTTCCTAGAAGTAAAGGGAATTAGGGGTTACGGGGATCGGGCAGGAAATTGGACATGAATTTAGATTTGAGGTTAGGATCAGATCAGCCATGATCTTATTGAATGGCGGAGCAGGCTCGAGGGGCCGATTGGCCTACTCCTGCTCCTATTTCTTATGTTCTTATGTTAAATTGGGATCATCCTCAGAAATTCTGGCAGTTCTGCCTCCAATGCTACATATATCTGCGATATATGTAGCATTGGATCATGTAGCATCGATATATGTATATTTTCACATCGTTCACCTGAGGAAGGAGGTAGCCTCCGAAAGCTTGTGAATTTAAAATAAAATTGCTGGAATATAACTTGGTGTTGTAAAATTGTTTACACATATATCTGCAATCTAGGACCAGATCCTGGCACAAGTCAGACCCATAACTTCAACAAATGCAGGCTTACTAATGGCAATTTTGAACTTGTGTGAATTTTTCAACAGTGTTAAAGCATATTCAGCCAGAAAGTCTAGCCCATGATGTTACAGCAAGGTGCTGCTCTGATACTCCTGCTCTCCTGCCGGGATAATTTGCATCCTCTATGCAAATTATCTTGACCCAAAGATTTGGAACAAGATCAAAGTCACAGCAGACTGGAAGTTAGAAGTCCTACCCCGCCTCAGGAATTTCAGGCCTATGTGTTCTGAATCTTAAGTGTAACAGTCACTGCATTCCACAAGAATTCATGCTTTGAAGCACGTTGTGACATTTTAACAATGTGATAAGGTACTGTGTAAATGTAAGTCTTTTGGGCGGGTTCCCATTCACCTGAGATCCGATCATTGGTGTAACAAAGTCTCAGGTTCTCAACTTCCCGAGTTCCTCTTTGTTTTAAAGCTAAATATCCTTGCTCATTCAGCTTAGGTTCACATAAACCCCTAGAAAAAGTCTGGTGACATTTATTACTGTCCTTCTGGCCCTCAGCTCGTCTGTCAAAACATTCCAATTCACCTCATGGGAAACTTTGACCTTCTCATTCTTCATTCCATTCTCCACCCAATTTTCCAATGAAATTGTTGACAGAAAATCTCAGCGTGTGTCTTTTCTATGGATCAACGGTCTACTTTTTGGCTCTTGCTGCTTAACTGTGACTTTATGATTGTTGATGGAATAATATCACGTCCAAAGAGTTTTGTGTTGTGTACTGGCTGATTTGGCAGAGATAGACAGCTGTAGTTTTCCTCCTCAAAGGGTCTATCTATCTCCCTGTACCCTAAAGATAGCCCACTTAGTATTTAACCCTCAGGTTGAGTTCAAAGTGACTGAAGTATACACAGTACTGTTAACTATTTTAAATTTCATTTTATTATTCTATGCATTATAGGACATATTTCACTAAGTCAATAACATTTAAACAACATGCAATAATTGATGGAAATGAAAGTGAACCACATTGCCAGTAAACCCCTAATAAGGGAGAGGCCCAGTTTTATTTCTTTATACGGTAAATGCTGTAAAAACATTTACGGCTGTTTGTTTGTGTGAATAGAATATACTGCATTATGTAAAACCCCACACAATACTTTGGCCAAATATCCAAGGAAGGATGCATAGTGACTGCACTCATCCTCAGTTAAGAATCAATTAGAACACACTGTTTAGCAATAGAATAGAATCACAGTACAGAAGGAGGCCATTCAGCCCATCACGCCTGTACCGGCTCGCTTAAAGAACTATCCACTTCGTCCCATTCACTTGACCTTTCCATGTACCCTTTTAAGTTCTCCTTTTTAATAGATCCTGAACAAAGCTGAGTTATATGTAAAAGCATGAGTAATCAAAATTCTTTTTAAAAAGCCCATGGAATAAAAGGAGCAGTGGCAGCATGGATATGAAATTGGCTAAGTGACAGGAAACAGAGAGTAGTGGTGAACGGTTGTTTTTCAGACTGGAGGAAGGTATACAGTGGTGTTCTCCAGGGGTCAGTACTAGGACCACTGCTTTTTTTGATATATATTAATGACTTGGACTTGGGTGTACAGGGCACAATTTAAAAATTTGCAGATGACACAAAACTTGGAAGTGTAGTAAACAGTGAGGAGGATAGTAATAGACTTCAAGAGGACATTGACAGGCTGGTGGAATGGGCGGACAAATGGCAGATGAAATTTAACACAGAGAAGTGCAAAGTGATACATTTTGGCAGGAAGAACGAGGAGAGGTAATATAAACTAAATGGTACAATTCTAAAGGGGGTGCAGGAACAGGGAGACCTGAGGGTATATGTGCACAAATCTTTGAAGGTGGTAGGACAGGTTGAGAAAGCAGTTAAAAAAGCATACGGGACCCTGGGCTTTATAAATAGAAGCATAGAGTACAAAAACAAGGAAGTTATGATGAACCTTCATAAAACACTGGTTCAGCCACAACTGGAGTATTGAGTCCAATTCTGGGCACCGTACTTTAGGAAGGATGTGAAGGCCTTAGAGAGGGTGCAGAAAAGATTTACTAGAATGGTTCCAGGGATGAGGTACTTCAGTTAAGTGGATAGACTGGAGAAGCTGGGGTTGTTCTCTTCAGAGCAGAGAATGTTGAGAGGAGATTTGATAGAAGTGTTCAAAATCATGAAGGGTCGATAACCAGAGGACACAGATTTAAGGTGAATTGGCAAAAGAACCAAAAATGACATGAGGAAAAGCTTTTTTAGGCAGCAAGTTGTTATGATCTGGAATGCGCTGCCTGAAAGGGTAGTGGAAGCACATTCAATCGCGGCTTTCAAAAATGAATTGGATGAATACTTGAAGGGAAAAAATTTGCAGGGCTACCGGGAAAGAATGGGGGAATGAGACTAACTGGATTGCTCTTACAAAGAGCCGGCATGGGCTCGATGGGATGAATGGCCCCCTTCTCGTCTGTAACCATTCTATGATTCTAAGTAGAAAACCCCCGCTATGGAATAGTCACCAGTTTTAATAACTTAATCAACTTCACAAATTTACAGTTCGGAAATCGGAACATCTGTTATTGTTCAGATAACAGCACCACCTTTCACCGAATTATATCCAGCGTGATGCAATGCTTGAAATTATTTTGGAAATTTTTCAAACTGGCAACTAGCAGCATGGAATATTGGATACAACCCAGGGATCAGGATGCTGTCCTCTTACAGAACATGGCATCAGATGGGTTATTGTTCCAAGAAAAGGCAACCTCACATGTTTCACTTTAACAGTCCATTTGGTAAACAGCATTGGTTGAACAGTCATATTAATTTTCAAAAAACAAAATGCAAAACTTATTGGCCTCAAATTCTGCTCAGTAAATGTAATATTTCAAGAGTATCTCACATGACAAATGTCAAAATGTCACTGCAGAGGAAAATCTATTCTATTCCATTGTTTAATTACACATCAATTCTGAATCTATCAGTTATACAGTCTACTCCCCTTAATACAAGGTTGCTTAAATAAAATGATGATAATTCATATTGTTCTAAGTTCCCACTTTGCTGTGTTGTTTGGTTGCTTAATTCAAATTATTGGATAACTCTATTTATTTTAGTGAAAGTAACAGGTGTGGTCGTGGAGCAGTGGATGAGGCTAGCGGAGCATTTGGTGGGATATGCCACTTGACAGTTGAACTCATGCGCCTTGACCACTTGTGTCAAATCATTGCTCTTTTTCCTGCACTGCATCCATGTTCGTGGTGCTATGCTCCTTGCATTGACCTCGTCCCCTACTGCCTCCAACTGCCTTGGGAGCATACGTCTGGAGGGCCTCACCCCTGCTGCAGATATACATACGAACATACATACGAATTAAGAGCAGGAATAGGCCATTCGGCCCCTTGAGCCTGCTCTGCCATTTGATAAGATTATGGCTGATCTGATTGTGACCTCAACCCTACTTTCCCGTCTACCTCCTATAACCTTTGATTCCCTTGTTAATCAGGAATCTATCTAACTCAGCCTTAAAAATATTTGATGACCCTGCCTCCACTGCTCTCTGGGGAAGGGAGTTCCACAGACTCATGACCCTTTAAGAGAAAAAAAATTCTCCTTATCTCCGTCTTAAATGGGAGACCCCTTATTTTTAAACTGTGGTCCCTAGTTCTAGTCTCTCGCACAAGGGGAAATATCCCCTCAGCATCTACCCCTTCTAGTCCCCTCAGGATCTTATATGTTTCAATAAAATCACCTCTCATTCTTCTAAACTCCAGTGTATACAGGCCCAACTTGTCCAACCTTTCCTCATAAGATAAACCCCTCATCCCGGGAATCAGTAGAGTGAACCTTCTCTGAACCGCCTCCAAGGCAATTATGTCCTTTCTTAAATAGGGAGACCAAAACTGCACATAGTATTCTAGATGTGGCCTCACCAATGCCCTGTACAAATGTAGCAAAACATCTCTACTTTTATATTCCATTCCCCTTGCAATAAATGACAAGATTCCATTTGCCTTCCTAATCACTTGCCGTACCTGCATACTATCTTTTTGATATAGGATGCCCCTCCTTCTGTCCACCTCTTGCACCAAGGCCTCTGGTGCATCATCAGAGAACCTTAATGCACGCTCATGCGCAGGCCTGGTACAAACTCAGATCAGCAGATTGGTGGGGTCTGGCGTGCAGATTGGAGGATGTGGGATGTGGTTTTGAGTAGCCTTTATTCAATATTTTAAAATGGAACAACAATTTTTAAACATAAGGACGAGACCTGCATCTGTGTTTAACGTGTGCGATTTCTGATCTCCGTTTAGATCCCGTTCAGACCCGTATCTTATAGTTTGAAACTATAAGATTCCCACAAAAATTGAGTAGCCCAGTTGTTGCTCATTAAAAATTCCAGAGTTCCCATCATCACTATGCTTCACTATATTGCGGCACAAATTCACTTCACAATTGACTTCCACCACTTCCTACAGCCACAGTGCACCTCCCCTTTAAGAGATGCAGGCTGCCTTTAAGTGGTGCTAACCATTCCCGATATCGGGGCTCCCTGTTGGTGCGTGCAGCCTCTCAAAAGCACAGGTAGCGCTGGCTGCACGCAGCAATCATTGAAATCACCAGGCAGCCACGTAACTTTTGGGTCTTAACCAATTTAACGGCCCATGTTTCTCCAGTCTTTCTTCATTACTGAATCCTCTAATGCTAGAAGCTCTTCCCTGCACCTTCGCTGAGACTTGAATTCGATCTTGATAACTAAAGCTGGACACAGTCCTCAAGGTGCAGTCTGACCAGAGCACTGTATAGTTTGTACTGACATCCCTTTACTTAGGCTCCAGTGATTTAGCAATATAATTCAGCATTCTATTTGCTTTGTTTGTTACTGCTTCATTGCCCAACTGCACAAACCAGAGACCATTACTGTCATCTCACAGATCTGACATTCCTATTAGCCTGTCAGAAAATGGTTTTAATACTTACATGTTTAGTGACCTGGTAGCAGAGTGTATTGATGTACCAATATAATGTGCCATTAAATTATAAGCTGCAGTTCATGAGCAGCAGTTTCTACACAGCAAGTTTCAAACTTCACCTCCTCTTTAGTGTGACACATAAAACGTAGGGTAGATATTTTCTCATACGAAGAAGAGGGCGTAAATTCAAAACAAGAGTCACCTCAGCCCACTCTTATAAACCTCATCTCAACTAGAGAGAGAGATGGACTAGTAGACGTCTGTAAGCAGATCAGGGAATAACATGTGGTAAGTAGGCCAGAACCCAGAAGAAGCTTGAAAATAAATCAGATGAAAAGCAATCTGCAAGCACAACTAACATTTACAATGTAGACTTTTCTGAGAAAATTTGCTTTTTAATCACTGAGCTGAAAGGTATCAGTAGCATTGTGGCCAACTATAAAACTGTATAATATTTGAAGCTCTAGAATTGCTCCCATCATTTTTCCCACAAGAACTTTTCAATGAAGTCATGGAAATAAAAGTCGGGAAAGATGTAAAACGGACTGCCGATTTGCTTTCACCCATTTTACACTATCGTACAAAGTCAATATTGCCCCCAATGGAACCTAAATGTGACAGAAAGAGTTGCAATAATTTTATTTATTCCTGATCCATTTGCTGATCATACATCATCATCATTAACTGTTACATGTATATTATTTTATTAAATTCAGTAAGGTTTACAAAACTTCCTGGGTTATGGTACATTATAGATTACATTACCTGGTACTTACAATTACAGACAGTGAGGGTCTTATCAAATACATTTTGTTAGCATTTGATATTGAGAGTTGATAGAGTCAACTCTCTTTCATGATACAAGAGATTTTGATCACCTTCCTTTTGAAGGTTGATAGAACTGTCTCTGTGGGTACAAGGATGCCTTGCTAACGTTGACCATCTTTTGCAGTGATGACTCGGCACTACTAAACTACTAGAGAAATTTCTCGCATTCAATACAACACTTTACTACTTTAACAAGAGTAATATGTATTCACAGTATGACTCATAAAGGTATCAACTGAAAACAAACCTATATTCTGACATAACATTGGTAAGTCATCTGCTAGCATGACATTACAATCAGCATGTTTCTTGATTACTGTTCAATTTTCAATTTAGTGACAATATAATACTTTGCACTTTACTATTATCATGGCAATGCTCTAAATGTCTTTTTCAGAAAATTGTAAACAATTTTACAACACCAAGTTATAGTCCAGCAATTTTATTTTAAATTCACAAGCTTTCGGAGATTTTCTCCTTCCTCAGGCAAATGTTTCAAGATCTCCTTGAAGCCTACGCATTTATACATATTGAACAATACATGGTGTTTACAGACTGCCCCTGCAACTGCCCGTTGCCAAGGCAATCACCGTGTTCAGACAGAGAGGTGTTACCTGCAGAACCCCCGAATACACATTCAACAAAAAAACAAACAGGGAAAAAAAAGAGAAAAAAAAACACAGAGAGAGGCAGAAACATCCGGAAGGCAGAGAGAGCCAGCAAATGACCCATTATATTAAAAACAGATAACATTTGTTCGCTGGTGGGGTAACGTGTAGCGTGACATGAACCCAAGATCCCGGTTGAGGCCGTCCTCATGGGTGCGGAACTTGGCTATCAATTTCTGCTCGACGATTTTGCGTTGTCGTGTGTCTCGAAGGCCGCCTTGGAGTACGCTTACCCGAAGGTCGGTGGATGAATGTCCATGACTGCTGAAGTGTTCCCCGACTGGGAGGGAACCCTCCTGTTTGGCGATTGTTGCGCGGTGTCCGTTCATCCGTTGTCGCAGCGTCTGCATGGTCTCGCCAATGTACCATGCTCTGGGGCATCCTTTCCTGCAACGTATGAGGTAGACAACGTTGGCTGAGTCACAGGAGTATGAACCATGCACCTGGTGGGTGGTGTCATCTCGTGTGATGGTGGTATCTGTGTCGATGATCTGGCATGTCTTGCAGAGGTTACCGTGGCAGGGTTGTGTGGCGTCGTGGACGCTGTTCTCTTGAAAGCTAGGTAGTTTGCTGCGAACGATGGTCTGTTTGAGGTTGGGTGGCTGTTTAAAGGCGAGTAGTGGAGGTGTGGGGATGGCCATAGCGAGGTGTTTGTCCTCATTGATGACATGTTGAAGGCTGCGGAGAACATGGCGTAGTTTCTCCGCTCCGGGGAAGTACTGGACGACAAAGGGTACTCTGTTGGTTGCGTCCCGTGTTAGTCTCCTGAGGAGGTCTATGCGATTTTTTGCTGTGGCCCGTCGGAACTGTCGATCGATGAGTCGAGCGTCATATCCCGTTCTTACGAGGGCGTCTTTCAGCGTCTGTAGGTGTCCATCGCGTTCCTCCTCGTCTGAGCAGACCCTGTGTATTCGCAGGGCCTGTCCATAGGGGATGGCCTCTTTGACGTGGTTAGGGTGGAAGCTGGAAAAGTGGAGCATCGTGAGGTTGTCCGTGGGCTTGCGGTAGAGTGAGGTGCTGAGGTGCCCGTCTTTGATGGAGATTCGTGTGTCCAAGAAAGAAACTGATTCTGAGGAGTAGTCCATGGTGAGCTTGATGGTGGGATGGAACTTGTTGATGTTATCGTGTAGTCTCTTTAGTGATTCCTTGCCGTGGGTCCATAGAAAGAAAATGTCGTCGATGTATCTGGTGTATAGTGTTGGTTGGAGGTCTTGTGCAGTGAAGAAGTCCTGCTCGAACTTGTGCATGAAAATGTTGGCGTATTGGGGTGCGAATTTGGTCCCCATGGCTGTTCCGTGTGTTTGGGTAAAGAACTGGTTATCGAAGGTGAAGACATTGTGATCCAGGATGAAGCGGATGAGTTGTAGGATGGCTTCCGGAGATTGGCTGTTGTTGGTGTTGAGTATTGATGCTGTCGCAGCGATGCCGTCATCGTGGGGGATACTGGTGTATAGTGCCGAGACGTCCATCGTGGTGAGAAGTGTTCCTGGTTCAACTGGTCCGTGGGTACTGAGTTTTTGTAGGAAGTCTGTAGTGTCACGACAGAAGCTGGGGGTTCCCTGTACGATGGGTTTCAGGATGCCCTCGATGTATCCAGAGAGGTTCTCACACAGGGTTCCGTTGCCTGATACGATGGGACGTCCGGGTGTGTTGGCTTTGTGTATCTTTGGGAGGCAGTAGAAGTCTCCCACGCGGGGATTACGTGGGATGAGAATGCGTAGGATGCTTTGAAGGTCTGGATCGAAGGTCTTGATCAGTTTGTTGAGCTGGTGGGTGTGTTCTTTGGTCGGATCTGCGGGTAACCGTCTGTAGTGTTCCTGGTTGTCCAGTTGTCGGTATGCTTCTTTGCAATAGTCTGTTCTGTTCTGTATGACTATGGCTCCTCCTTTGTCCGCTGGTTTTTTTCGGAAAAGGCTGTGATTGCTAGTGGTGCTGGTAATAAAGGTATTTGCACAGGACAAAGATAAGAGTGGGTACATGTTGAAATGTTACCACTGCTTTCCCCACCACCATTCACCAGGAGCCTCGTGTATTAGCTCAGGGGAGAGGGAGTTCAGTAAGATGTAATCAAGGTGAGGCAGTAGTATCAGCGCATTGGAAATTTAGTTACCCTCTTTTGTACTAAGGTAAAGTTATGAACGATATGTGGACAGTCTCATGTGTATGTAATTGGAGATTAGGATGATTGTTTGAAAGAGCAGAAAAATATATTTTGCAAAACGCCTCCTAATAGAAGCCTTGCTACATTTCAAAAACAGAGGTTACAGATTGAATCATTTTGGTTCATTGAAATTTATGGAGGAATTACCACTCACCTCCTGACGTGAATCCTAAGATGCACAAGGATTAACTGCCATGAGACATTCACAGATTTCATAAAATCATAGAACTATACAGCACAGAAGGAGGCCATTTGGCCCATTGTGTCTGTGCTGTCTCTTTGACAGAGCTATCCAATTAGTCCCATTCCCCTGCCCTTTCACCATAGCCCTGCAAAATAGAGTCATAGAATTTGAAGAAACAACATTTTCAATGCAGCACCTGTTGGCTTTGTGTCCATTTTAGCTTGAGGATCCAGCAATGGAAATGTTAGATCGAGAAAGAGGAAATCTATCCGGCTGCCAGGATTATTCCCCAACATGATTCAGGTGCATAGACACTGGAAAATTGGGCATCCTGTGATCTTGCCCAGGACCCATCTCTACGCAACTTTCCAATTGGGTTTAACAGCTGTATTGCTCTCACTCATTTTGTGCACCAGATTCATTGTAATATTTAAGTAAGTAGATAACGTGTGTAAATCAGAAATCGGACAATTTCTCATTGTTCACAATGTGTTGTCAGCCTGCCCATCTGGAATGGATGTAAAGAGATGCTCCAGGTGCAAGGGAGCCCCTAAAGGGTTTTTAATGAGTGTTCTTATTTACTTTTTTTCAATGTCTTTTAATTGCTGGTTTTTGTGGGTTTTTAATGTTATTTTGTTTTTTTTTTCCTTTTTGCTTTTGTTTTTTTGGCTTTTTTGGCATCAAACCCTGCTGGGAATATTTACGAGGAAACAGAAACTGCCAGGTATTGTCTGCAAAATCACTGGGAAGCTAACAATAACTGAAACATTTAGAAGAGTTCAGCAGAATGGAAAGATTGTAAAAGAGCAGATATGGAAAACTCTTACAACATAAACTTTCACTCCAGCTCAAGGAGTGCCTGGACAGCTAACTTCCAGCACAGAGTCCAATGCCAGTTGGTAGGACATTAATGATGGGGGTGCATTCAAAGCACGTTAATCACAGTATTTCATGGTTGAACTGATCTAAGATGAAAGAAGGCATGCCAGGGAGATCAGCAGGCACCAGAGCCAGACTGCACTCAATGTATCACCATACATACTCAGCCCATCTATTTGTAGAAGATATTGGTGGGTAGCCTTACTTCGGTGGTTTTTTTCAAGTCCACAAACTATTCTCCTATTTGGCCCCTTCTCCTCAAAGTAGCGTTGGTAGAAATGACCCTTTGCACAGCCTCCTGACAGACATTTGAATAATGATTTGGGATTGCTTCCAATATTTCTTGCTTATTCACACTGCAAAAAGCAGCTTCATTGAGCAAACCCATGCTCGCTATATTCTGAAACTTAACCTTTTATGTATAGTACTGGGATTCAGATAACAATTATACTGTGCTGCTCCTTAGTCGCACATATCAGGAAATTATGTACTTCCAGCCTATGTCTTTGCATCCATTAAAGTTAATGGTCGGAATCTTACTGTCTAAGTGTTGCAGCAGAATTTTTACCCTATAGTGTTTAACTGGGTAAAGACACCTCCCTTGCATTGTAAACTTTTTGGCGCATGTATATAGGATTTCACTTGACCTCATGGGCATGATTTTAAAATGCCGGCGGGGTGGCAGCGGGGGTTTGGGAGGGGTGTCAATGGGCGCGTGGGTAACCCGAAAGATACAAACTTACCGTCCCCCACACAATCACGACTTAATTGATGGCTCGTAACGTTGATTCCGGGTTTGTCATCCAAGAGCTGCGGAGCAGGCGGACTGCGTACCCGCATGACCCGCTGTCAGCTTGAGTGTTTGGATTTAAAGAGCCATTGCATCAATGGCTTTTGCTCGACAAAGGAGCAACCACGTAGAATGGAACAGCAGAGGGGCAAGCCAGCTCCAAGATACAGTGACGCCTCACTTGTGCTGCTGGCCGGGGTGAGGAGGAGGAGGGAAATATTCTACCTGGCCGACAGGAGGAAGCGCTTTGCCTCTGCCACCAAGGAGGCCCGGTTCGAAGTGGCAGAGGACGTCACCAGCAGCAGCAACATCTCCCTCACATTTGTCCAGTGCAGGAAGTGATTCAATGACCTAATTAGGTCAGCAAAAGTGAGTACACTTACTGATTCTCCTGCATTCCATGTTGCACAAGACCCCCCGTCCCTCTTACATCATTCTGACTGCCAAGACTACTCTATCACATCACTCCTCACACCCACGTAAGGCTCATCATCAACTTCCCTTCACTTCCTGAGCATTTCCTCACCTCCCCATTTGTGAACCCACCACTACCACTCACCCCAATCCTGATCCAATGTGATGTCTCTGTCCGATAGTCACCCTCTGATGCATCTCTTTCATGGTCAGCCTCACCCAAAGCAATGCATTAATCGGTTGGCCACTTCACCATCACTCACTCACACGTCTGTTTTTTCTCCCCTTCTGGGAGAAGAGAGCACAAAATGCACAAGAGAGGGTGAGGACTGGAGGGGGCCACAACAAATAGTGGTGGTCACAGAGGCGGAGGAGGAGACCCTGCAGATCAGCCGCACCCTCGAGTACCTGTCAGGGGTGCTGAGACTGGCATCCTACAAGTGTCTGGTGACACAACTTTAACATTCATCACACACAACATGAATTGATGTTAACAATGCTTGGCATGTTGAACACCTCAGTATGCTCATTGCAACATGACACATCTGTGATGAAGCTTAATATTGCCTTCTGTTCTCTTCCAGGCCCTTCAGTGACCAAAGTGACGGGAGGGGGCGATTCCTCAGAGGAGCTCCTGGCCTTTTATCTTAGTGAGCCATCCACCAGCGCAGATACTCACACCTCGGTGGGTCCTAGTAGTCAGTTAGTTGGGTTGGCACCCAGTAAGTCACCACACACAAGTGAGCACGAGCAGACACTGGTGGCAGGGGCAGCTGTGGAGAGTCCATGTGGGTGGGTGGACTTATCTCCAGGCTCTGCATCAGCTGGACGCAGATGCTGAACTCCGGGGCCATCCTTTAAAAGGAGTGTGATCAAGGGACAACAGCACATTTGCAAGGTACTGGAACAGGTGCTACACACACTCTCCACAATAGCGCAGAGGATGGAGGAGTCCACCTCCTGCATTGGAGGAATGGTGGCACAGGTACGGGAGGGAATGTCTGAGATAGTGGTGCAGGTAAGTGCGGGGATGTCTGCGATGGAGAGAAGGCTAGCCTCCATTGAGCTTCAAGCACAGCTCACAAATGAATTCATTCAGGCCCTGACAATGGCCGTTCGGACTCAGGCAGACAGAAACTGTGCCTCGCTGATGGGGTTTCTCACAGGCGCCATGAGCCACGTGTGCAGGGGGCATCCCTTGTTTCTGAGGAGCCCGTCCCTAAGGCTGTTTGGTGCGGGGAAGAGGGCTGAGATGTTGGATTCCCGCAGAATGAATGAATCATGGCAGCTGCCAGGAAATCTGGCAAACACGAGAAGGAATCTTTTCCAGTGGTCGCAAATGAGCTGCGTGTTGATGGAGTGATATCCCTTTATGTTGATGGATAGTCCTGGCTCATGTGGAGGTTCTGGGATTGCTATATGCATGCAATCAATTGCACCCTGTACACGTGGGAAGCCAGCCACAGAGCGGAAACCCACTGCCCTTTCCGTCTGGCTGAGGTTATCGATGGGGAAGTTGACGTAGTGGGACGCCCTGCGAAACAAACAAGTGTCTTATGTACTTGTGGGCAGATGACTGAGAGACCCCGGCGATGTCACCAGTGGCACTCAGGAAAGATCCGGAGGCGAAGAAGTTGAGGGCAGTGATCACTTTAACTGCCACAGGCAGTGCGATGCCACCAGGTTCAGCTGAGAGCAGCTCTGCATGAAGGAGGCTGCAGGTGTCTGCGACCACCTGGTGACTCACTCTGAGCCTTCATAGGCACTGCTCCTCAGAAAGGTCCTGGAAGCTCAGCCTCGGTCTGTAGGTCCTCTCATGAGGGTAGTGCCTCCTGCGACATTGGTTCCTCTGTTGTTCCCCTTTCTGCTCTTGTGCAGACCTCTGTGGCATACTTCTGTGTTGTGGAGCTGCAAGTGGCAGAAGTGCCTGGCAAGGATAGTGATGTTCCTCATCCTCGGATGTACTGGTGAATGCAGCCATTGCATCCCCATCCTGATGTTGTCAATTTGAGGTGGTCCAAAAAGTAGGTAAATATGTGTAAACAGAACAATTCTGAGTGTGAACCAAGAATTTTCGTCTAAACACAAAGAACTCCCAGCCAAAAGTATGTCTGAGAGAACTGATTGCCCTGCTGTAATTACTCACCTTTTATCCCCATCTGTCAAACAGGGATTTAAATGGCCAAAAGGCTGCTGGCTGCAACCCGTCTAGTTACCCATGGTGCGGGAAACACAATTACCGGCGGGACTTCCGGGTTTGTGAACCGCGTGCAGTCCAGAAATTCACTTTATTTCCTTGCCTTCCGCCACTATCACCACCAATCCAGAGACCACCTGGATAAGGCTGGTGATAGACCTTGTCTTTTAAAAAAAAATTGATAGATTTTTCCAGGAATAAAGTTGGGTCTCTTCTGCCCCTTTAACTCAGTGCTACTGTGGTTGTCAAACTGCTACATCTTCTTCCCGGCAGTTGCAGGCTTACTCCAGCTAATGGAAATCCCACTGGGAGCTCAGCCTGCCTCATTAATCATTGCTGACCCAAGAAAAATGGGCAGTGGTCACAGCGGGATCAGGGCAGCAGATAAAAGCCTTGTCCTGGAGGAAAATTCAGGGCCTTGTCTTTGACTTCTAATGAAGGTGTAACCTCTGCTTTGAGTGTGGTATTGAAAACTAAGCGAAAAACAAAATAATCAATGGGAAAAAAAAAAATTGTGTCATAATCTGTGCCTCTATTCTAGGTAGGGTGCCTGCAGTGCCAAAAAGGCAGTGCTCCATTAACCTACATCCTGCTGTGACAGAAATTCCAGGGCCTTTGTCTTGGCAGTGCTCCATTGTAAGTTGATAAACAAGTAAGAAAATAGTCATATCAAGGTTTGTCTGGAAAACTTTAAACAGCAGCTGCAGCCCTTTAAAGGCCTACAGCTGAACCGCACATTCTGCTCCCACACCTGCAAGTTCCCTGTGGCTAACAAATTATAATCCAGGGAACTCTCAGGGGAAACAATAATTAGGTCTAATCCCACAAAATGTGTTGGGATTGGGAATATGCTACTCAGGTGAGTACTAACCCCACAGCTCAATGTTCCCCTATGATACACAAAAATGGTGGAAAGTCTCCCCTTTTATTGTGTTTTGTGATATATGAGCTTGCAGAGCAATTTACACTGATTTTTTAAAAATTCCACACAACATTTATCTTAAAACTTTTTCTCTAATTATTATAGTTTGGCAATGCTGGAATCACCGTATACTTTTCATAAGTATAATGACTACGTACAGTGTAGTACACTTCAGTACATAATGTCGTTGGACACCGACTTTCAATGCACTCAATTGTAATATTTTGCATGTGTTATTACAAAATGTATTTTGTGTTTCTTCCACATTCCAGATGGAACTTCACATCCATGTTCTTCTTTGCGCCACTGCTTGAATCTTGCTCCACGGTATAATGTAAGGAATAAGCTGGAATGATTTGGGCCGCAATCTATAGTAAGCAGTTTTATCGTTGCTGTTACAAAAATGAAAATTTGCCAGAAAAATGTTGTGCCAGGTCAAAGGGAGAAAAATGTATTGTTTTCTAAAATTACTTCTTGTCCAGAGCAGAAACTGACCGAAGGAGCACCTTTTTCAGTGAAGCAATTCTGTCTGAGGGACAAGTGGCATATGTAAGTATAACATTTAAGCTTCTCTTAACTGCAGCCAAAACAACAATACAATTTTATTGGCTTCATAAGGAGCAGGTCAGGTATAAATATACTTGACTTTATTTGTTGCTTGTACCAACATTGGTTCATAATACATTGGGGCTCCCCAATAAAGTAACCACAGATTAGACATTACTGTCGTGCACAAAAGGATCACAATTAGGTAGAAATATTAATCGACTAAAAAACATAAGCTACTGTTACACAAAATTCCAAATGAATGTGTAAATGTTGCAGCATTGACAGGGATGCTGTCATCCATGTTCTATACTGCTGCTTTTTTGTACCACTGTTTTCCCCCAGCGCTGTTAAAATTCTTAATTGTTGTACTCTGCTGACTGCTCTTACAGCTCTGTGTAAATAATTAGGTTGGCTGTTACTCCATCCTATATTACACAAAAATAGTAATGAAATTTGTAGTTATTGGACCAAAAAATGTTTCCATAACTATCAGGGAGTGCCTAAGAAATAAATATGTTTGTTTTTCTTTCTTTGCTGATTATGTGGCTTCTGTGATTTAATACCTTCTGAAATTCATCTCCAATGTCTTTTTGATCTAAAATGTTAGATGATAATACCATGACCCTGCTTTATTCTTTTCATTATCCATGCCTTATCTTTCAGCCTGATTACAAATCATAATAGACTAGATGTTCTCTGAGCAATTATAGGTAATGATCATTTTCTTCTACTGTATTAACTTGTGGCTGTAATCAGCATTATACTAAAATATCTCACTTTGCAGAAATGTGCTGCTAAACAGCAGCTCTGAGAATTTATAATGAGCTCTTCAGGCCAATAATATAAAAAGTGTGGTTAGTATTACCAACATATGTTTTAAGTAATGCGTCATCTAGAATTCTAACTATGCATTAAAAGTTTTATCCTCAGCAGAAAAAACAGTTTTATTTGGCAAGAAAAGCTGATTGAGAAAAAAAACTCAGAATTAAGACATGAAAATAAAACTATTGACATAAACATGGCTTGTTATTCAAAAGGCTTATTTTGTTCATTACTATGAATCCAATTTCACATTCCAGGCAAAATCAAACTCTATCATTATATAATTGCAATGCAGAAGCCTTCTTGAAACTTAACCTCATATTTTAATAGTTCATGCAAACCATTGTTTGTTGTTCATGATGACTCTTTATATCACAATCCTTTTTATTTCAGGCATATATTTTAATGATGTACCATTATCAAAAAAGAAAAGCATTTGACAATCTTTTTTCCTACTTGCTAACAAATACACAGCACAGTGATATAAATCAGATCATCCCATCATTTGTGTGCGATGTGATTGTAATGGTTCCGACTCTTCTCCCCTTCCAAACAGAAAAAATGTCCACTGAATGCTTTTTTTTAAAAACACAATGCTCCTTTAATAAACTATGAAAGTATATCTGTATTGTAACTGCGTCATTGAATATGTGTAGTAACTGTGTCATTGAATATGTGTAGTAACAACCTCTCAGAGGCAAAAGTGCTACCACCGAGCCAAGGCTGACATTAGACTAAACTACACAAAATATTCATCCACAGTACTTTGCAAATATTTTACATTTATACTATTAACTACCATTAATTAATATTATTAACTACCATATCTACAGCATATTATTTAATCTGCTCCATCTATACTGTAGGTTTAGAATATCAAAGCTAAACATATCTTTAATAAGACAATACTGACTTATAGAAGTTCATTATGGGTGAGCAAGATATGTGCCACTGAGAGATTCTGACGGAATATGATTCAGTCTTGGTTCCTATTTAGTTGATACCAGTGCCTGATTACAGAACTCACAATAGTGAAACCTATTACTCACTGAAAGGAGATGTTGTAATATCAGAAAGCCACAATTCCATAGTTTGATTGGCTGGTTTGCTTTCTCACCCCCACAGCCACACACAAGCTGCATGATCAGGAAACTCTGCCCTATGTAGAGCACAGTAAATAGTTGCTGTTTACATAAAGAAAACTGGTCATTTGCAACACATGGACAGGCTTCCCCCTACATATCTGAAACCTCTGTGTGACTCATTTCACACCAATCTGTTTCGGGCATCAGTCATTCTCTGCTAGAATGAATGCATCTTGTGGTTTCTTTTGATCCTGTTTAATGCCCAAGAAATGTTAATGTGGCTGAGATAAAAGTCAGTATTTTTTAAAATGAGTTTAATAATATATTATAATTCTATCAGGACAATCTAATTATCACTATTAGCAGAAAAGCCAATTGCAATAGTGATTCTGATGGGGCCACTTGGAGTCAGAGCCAGATTAAGTCCCCTCCACCCCCACAAATATGTGTAACCATATATGAAAAACTAGGGCCTTAGAGACACGACCTTGTAGATTTAGAATTGGTGGTTTGCTGCTCTGCATTACCCCTCCTATGGAGTTTAATCTGAATATTTACTTTCTCAGGTTAACCTGCTACCAGCCAGCACATTTACATTAACACAACATATTTCATTTAAAGTGAGATAACAGAAAATTGTGTCCAACAAATCACCGAGTAAGTTATGTCCACTTTTATTTATTTGCAGAGCAACAGGGAAGGCAGGAGGACGAGGAAGAAAAAGAATAAATCCAGAGCAGTGTAGCACCGCAGCAGTTTTCGAGAGAGTGGGAGCAGGAAGGGTTTGGTGGCAGAAGCCATCACGCACCTCTGCGAGACGTTCCAAGAATTAGGGAGACGCGCGCAAACCACAGGCACCACGTGCAAATTCTACATAGGGATTTTCTCCTGGGTTGCTCATTTGCAGCAGTTCCCGAGAGATCACGGTGCCCTATGTTTGCCAGGCGCCCCTTGGCATGGACCCCATAGGCCATGTGTAAATCCGCCCTGCTTGGAGTTCCGCAAAAATTTAAAGAGTGTATAGAATTCCAAATGAATGTCATATTTAAGCACAATTAATATGTTCATTTGCTGCAGTGATTGGGTTAACATTCTGTTCGTTCAGCCAATCTCTTCTCGACTCCCCCCCCCCTCTACAGTTTGGGGAATTTAACTGTAACTCATTAAAGAGAAAGGAAATTGCAGTGGGAGTACTTTCTGTCTTTATGGTACATACAGCCCAGCAGGTAAAGAACAACATCGGCAGAGCAATTAGAATAAGAGTCGCCAGCCTCATGGATGCACAGCGAGGACTATAGAAATGTAAGTTGTTGTACACCACAAGCTTAATCTTCATTCAGACTTTGCTGTCATTTCTTCAAAATGAGGTGTATCCAAACATATACTATAAAGGTCCATCACTGATAAAAAAAAAGCATTTGACAGTTTTTTTCCACTTGCCGATTGGTACACGGCAGGTTTTGGGTTTTTGGGTTATTTGGTTTAGGAGAGATTTCAGATCAGTTCATATTAGGATAATGCTACTTAGTTAAATTCAGCTCACACAAGGTTAAATCCGTAGCACACAGCTTTTGAGAATATGGATTAGAATTCAGCACAGAAGGGATTAAATCCAGATGAATTGGCTGGAGAAATTATGTTTCATGTATACTACATCAACTTGAGACAATGGAGATTCATTAAAGTAATTCCAGTAAATATTTATACATAAAATGGCTTAATTCGTGTAGGGGTTAATTGACATGAACCCATATCTGGGAGGGCAGTAGTGGGTTTATTTGGCAGCATGGAGAACTGGGGTGAGTCAAAGGCAAGGCTTTAATTTTCTGTCCAGCGAAGAAAGGACACAATCATCAGCGATCTGGTAAGGAGGTCAGACATAGAGGAGGTAATTTTGACTTTCCTGCCTCTTTAATGTAAAACAAGGTAGGATACCTTTTGTTGTATAATTAATTAATATTTTACAAAATAGCATTAAAATGTTAATAAATAATAATTTCTAACAAAAATGTAAATGTTTCCTTCCAGTATCCTAACAGAAAATACATTTGTGGTCAAAGAAAAATGACCTTGATATATTTTGTTTAAAGCAACGGTCCTTCATTCATAAAATCTTGTTTTCACAAAATCTGGAACATTTGGAATGTTTCACTTTCTCTTAATTGATGTAAGTTCTCATGTGAAAAATACAAAGGGTTCAGAATTAATTGCACAGTCCACGAGAATAACGCACAGTGAGTTATTCACCAATATCAATGGCCTGTGGAGACTCTTTGTTTATGCTGCAGTGTGGCATGTTACTTAGCTGTCCAATAATGTGAGCAATATTTACTGTGCTCACTACAAGGTCACTGTTGGTTGAGTTGAACGTTCAAAGGACTAGATTAGCAGTGGAATAAAATGCAGCAAAATTACAATTCTCTCATTTGTTCTTAGATTACCTCACATCAGGAAATTATTCTGGTTCCGCACACTATTGCACTGCTTCATATTATCCAGCATTCTAAAATGATTTTATTATAAATATTGCAGCATGAGAATGAAAATGTCCAACATTCAAGGTTAAAAAGAATATATTTTTTTTTAAAGATTGGCTCAGAGTCATTCACCACAGGTCCACAAAGACACAACTACAATAAATCTAGAATCTATAAATTGAAAAGAAAGAAAATGAGAGAAACACACAGCAAGTCTGTCAGCTTCTACAAAGAGACCCTTTATCAGCACTGCAAAGTGGGAGATAAGCAAATCCTTTTACAAGCAGGGAGCAGCAAGTAAAAATCAAAAGTCAGGTATCCTAGCACAAAAAAACAATTAGTAATCTGTGAAGAGCTTTTTAAAAAAAAACTGTACAGTGGTAGAAAATTGCTGGATTATATACAAAGGCTATCTTGACCTGACAGTAAAAAGCCAATAGAAGAACAAAAAGGGAATGAAAACAGTTCAGTCATACAGTGAAAAGATAAATAAAATGGAGGTGGGGGGGGGGGGAATACAAACAGCTCTAAAACAGAGAGGAATTCAGTGAAAGATGGAAGAGAGAAACAGGTAGGAAAATGAGGGAAACGGCTAAGTTTGAACCTGTCAATGGCAATCTTCAAATGAGAATACTGCAGAGCACCAAGGAGAAAGAAGAGGCATTGGGCCAGAAATTACTCACCTGAGGTCGCCGCTCTATAATGGCGTCCTCTCCAACCACTGGCGAATCGATTGTGTAAGTTTGCGGATGCGCACATGTGCAGTAAAACCCCGAAATCGCAAACTGGCTCCCATTGGTTTGCCATCGGTTTGACAGTTACCAATTAAAGGGCCACCTACGCTACAATCAATAAAATCAGGAAACATTCATAAGCTTACCCATCTGCCCAGCTGGAACGAAGATACTTACACCACCAAAAGGTGCACTGGAAAATACCAGCTCGACACTACTTTTTAAAAGTGCGATGACTGTTAATTACTGCAAAACAACAAGAAATTAAATGTGAAATGTCAAATTACTCTTATTTTAATATTTTTGATCATTAAAAACATTTTTAAAAATTAAAAATTTTAAATTACTTTTAAACTTTTAACTTCTGTTTCGTTAAATTAAATCATTTGCTTGGCTTTTCAAAATAAGGTATCTTAAATTTTTATTTACACTAACATAGATAATTTCACTTTAAATGAATGAGTTTTACTTGCCTGCTTGTGGGCGTGACTTCCCTTCTTGACAGATTCAGTGGGCGTGGCTTCCATTCCCACAGAGTCTATTGGTACAAAGGAAGGTGCACTGATATCACAGTGCTGAACTGAGAAAAAATTTAAAATGGAGCAACGAGGTAAGTATTTTCATAGTCTTTGTCCGCAGGATGTACGGACAGCCTTGCCTTGCCGGTCAGATCAAGTTCCAGCCCAATGTTCCTCAAGTTTGCTTTCAGCTGGTTGGATCAATGTAGGAGGGCCGTGACTGAAAGGTCGGAGTGGGAATGGGTCAGGACATGGGAAAACCTGAGCTAAGAAAAAAGGTGGACATTCAAAAAGATATGGTGCAGAAAGAAGAGTCATCAGAGCAGATGCAATGGAGATAGAGGAAGTGAGGAAAATGGCTGAAGACTTTTCAGGAAAGAGGATGGGAAGAAACTTAAACCAAGTCCCATTCACCAACCAACCCTTGCTCGCTGATCTACATTGGCTCCCAGTCCAGCAACACCTTGAATTTAAAATTCTCATCCTTGTGTTCAAATCTCTCCATGGCCTTACCCCTCCCTACCTCTGTAACGTCCTCCAGCCCTATGACTTTCCGAGAACTCTGCGTTCCTCCAACTCTGGCCTATTATGCATCCCTGATTTCCTTCGGCCCACCATTGGTGGTCGTGCCTTCAGCTATCTAGGCCTAAGCTTTAGAATTCCTTCCCTAAACCTCTCTGCCTCTCTACCTAAATCTCTTCTCCTTAAAACCTACTTCTTTGACCAATCTTTTGGCCACATATCCTAATACCTCCCGACGTATCTCGGTGTCAAATTTTGTCTGATAGTGCTCCTGTGACGTGCCTAAGGACGTTTTACTATGTTAAAGGCATTATATAAATGTGAGTTGTGGTTGTTGAAGTAGTTTGGGGAGTCTGTGGATAACCTACAACCTTACAGCTCTTTCATCGTTTCTCATGCATACCCATATTTCAGCTAGCACACAATCAGTTTGCAACTTACAATTGAAGGCTCACATTTTCAAAGGTTTTCATACACAAAAATTATTATAACACACCCTAACTGCATGATGCACGGCCACTTTCTGTTGCACAACTTGGGTTACAAGCTGGACATATTTCTGTCACTGTATATGTGTTCCTTCACTTAAATGAAGGAACACATATACAGTGACAACTTTTCTGCTTGTATGACAAGATATCACATAATAGAAAGGAACAGACCCAGACTGAAGAAGAGCTCCAAAATCATAAGCTCTTGACTCCCTGCACATTCTTGCGTATAAGAGTGTGGGGGAAGAAGAAGGAAAGTGAAGCTACTGGCCTGCCACAAGCTCATTGCTGCTATCGTCCTGCTGTTATCTTTCACTCCCATACAGGCTTACACCCAACTACACAAATGTCACACACAGTATCTTGCAGTGCAAGCTTTGTTTGAAAGTGTCTCTTGAAGCTACAATTCTAACATTTGTTCCTTTCCGTTAATATAAGCTTGAAAGAGCAGCCTATCAGCACTGCCAATGGCCCAGAACTGGGACAGCTCTATTTCGTATCTTGCATTCCTGTCACCAAAGTTTGTGAACACCAGCCAAGACAAGACACATCCTAGCAGATGCAATTAGTGAGCTTGAGGAGGTAGCCCAAGGTGAGGAAGAGTGATAAGGTAAGGAGGAAAGATGGTAGTGACAAAACAGGAGGAGGAACCAACTGGCTGGATGGCCCCATAGCTCCTATCATTGACTACTTGTACTTTCAGAAATGCAGCAGTGCAGTGACATTGTGCAGGTGTATCATACCCTTGTTACTCTTCAGTGGCAAAGGAGATGGAAATACTGACCATGTTGACTGATGCATCAGTCTCCTGTTTGATACATTTGCGGGAAACACATTAACTAATACTGTAGTGCTAGCCTAGAATGAGCCAGACGCATAGCAGTTGAGGTTGGTGGAGGCCTTGAATGGCACTGGCAATCTCGTCCCTTTGTTAGAGGTACCCATACAGCAAATGGCTAATCTGTGCAACTACTTCACTACTAACCTTGAATAAGTGGAGAGAGTTGCCCTAGGTCATTGGCAGGTATGTATGCCAAGGTCTGCAAATATGCTTGGTGGCATGATGTGGGCAGTGTGACTCTGGTGCCTGCTGACCCAATATGCCATCTTTCACCTTGTACCAATTTAACCATGAAATTTGTCATGAATCATAACCAATCTATATCATTAACTTTGCCTAGGCCCTACTCATCTCATTTCCTGAACTCCTTGATAATGTTGGTTAGGTTAAGGATAAGTACAAATACCATTTCTTTTAAATGGGATAACACCTGCCCTAAAAACAATGCTCAGAGGATTGTGCAGGTGGGCTAAGCTTTTGTACATGAACTTTGTCGATTGGAAAATTAAACCTTACGGCTCTCGAACTGCTGGAACTATCTAATTGTTATATCAAGGAAGGCAACCAGTGAAGGAGTTATACATAGCCAAGGCTTTTCCTACATTTGTCTTTTGGGGGACTTGGAGAAAGTAGCAGAATCTTTCCTCAGTGGTTTAAATGGAGTAGGTCCAGTCCACAACAGAGCAAATTGTACATAGTGTGTGAAAGGAACAGGTTGAATGGCCTTCCTTCATTTCCCTTTATCATTTTTTATGCTCCTATATGGCTCTAAACAAAATGTCATATTACAAGCAAGCTGAATTTACTGACCACAATTTCTGTTTGTTAAAATTACATTTCAGATTTTATTTAGGCCTCTGCTTTTTAACGAGCCAAAGTAATGGAGCTGTGAACCAACTTCAGAATCCAGGGACATAGGGAGATCTTTAGAATCTGGGGGACACAGGGAATCCTTCAGATTCTGGGGACACAGTGTGAACTTACAGAATCATGGGGCACAGTAGATGGGCTAGGACATTTCAGTTGTCTAATAACAATGAACTCAAAATTACACCAGTGTCGGTTGATCTTTTTGGCAGGTGAGGCACACACTGTTCATGCTGAAACTATGCAGCCATGGAACACTGCATACATGTCTATTTTTAAGGAATGGTGATAACCATCAACTTGTTACCATGGCAATAGGCCCCCTCGTGCATGTGCAATTCCTTTGAACGCACGCGCTGCAAAGCAGGAACGGAGCCCCAGTCACCCCGAGGAGAAGCTTAAAAGTGTAAGAAAAATCCCAAAAGAGTTTGCAGTTTTGCAAATGGTCTTTCAGCTGCAAGGTACAGTTTTCTTCATAGAATATTCTAAAACAGAAATCGATTTTTTTCAAACGTGTGCCATTCTGCAATCATTGCAAGTCTGACAATTTTTGCCTCACCCAATGAATCGTCTCTGCAAAGTGAATTCTTCTCACTTCCCTTTTTATACGCTAATTGTTCATAGGCCATCTTGACTTTGATGTGATGTAACTGATGGTTATCACCATTCCTAACAATAGACATGTAAACAATTTTACAACACCAAGTGATAGTCCAGCAATTTTATTTTACATTCACAAGCTTTCGGAGGCTTCCTCCTTCCTCAGGTGAACGTTGTTGGAAATGAAATCCTCGAAATGAAATCGCATTTATAATTCACAGAACAATGCTTGGTGATTACAGACAGTTTTTTCAACTGCCCGTTGCCAAGGCAATCAGTGCGCAGACAGACAGGTGTTACCTGCAAGGTCTCCGAATATACAAATCACCAAAAAAAAAAAAAGAGATAGAGAGGTAGAAACATAGAAAAGACAGCAACTGACCCGTTATATTAAAAACAGATAACATTTGTTCGCTGGTGGGGTAACGTGTAGCGTGACATGAACCCAAGATCCCGGTTGAGGCCGTCCTCATGGGTGCGGAACTTGGCTATCAATTTCTGCTCGACGATTTTGCGTTGTCGTGTGTCTCGAAGGCCGCCTTGGAGTACGCTTACCCGAAGGTCGGTGGCTGAATGTCCTTGACTGCTGAAGTGTTCCCCGACTGGGAGGGAACCCTCCTGTTTGGTGATTGTTGCGCGGTGTCCGTTCATCCGTTGTCGCAGTGTCTGCATGGTCTCGCCAATGTACCATGCTCTGGGGCATCCTTTCCTGCAACGTATGAGGTAGACAACGTTGGCCGAGTCACAGGAGTATGAACCATGCACCTGGTTGGTGGTGTCCTCTCGTGTGATGGTGGTATCTGTGTCGATGATCTGGCATGTCTTGCAGAGGTTACCGTGGCAGGGTTGTGTGGTGTCGTGGACGCTGTTCTCTTGAAAGCTAGGTAATTTGCTGCGAACTATGGTCTGTTTGAGGTTGGGTGGCTGTTTAAAGGCAAGTAGTGGAGGTGTGGGGATGGCCATAGCGAGGTGTTTGTCGTCATTGATGACATGTTGAAGGCTGCGGAGAACATGGCGTAGTTTCTCCGCTCCGGGGAAGTACTGGACGACAAAGGGTACTCTGTTGGTTGCGTCCCGTTCTCCACATCAATAGACATCAATAGACATGTATGCAGTGTTCCATGGCTGCATAGTTTCTGCAAACAGTTTATGTTTTTAAATCAGTTATTGTTTCATTCTGTGACTTCCTTTCTTCCACTCTCTAAACACCTTTTTGGAGTTACCTATTTTCTGGAGACCTTAGACAATATTGTAATGCATTCGTCTTGAATACAGGAAATCGATGGGTGGATCACTGGAAAAAGCTCAAGGGCTATAACGCTTCCCCACTTGAAATGGCAGATTGGAACCTTTAAACTGGAAAATTACTCAATCCTTCCTTTTACCCAGCTCCCCATTGTATCCAGACCTAGAAAGGTCAACACAACAGGGGAAACAGAAAGACACAAATTCCCCTCCACCTGGCCAAATGTAACTAAAACAATGCAAGCTGCTGGCCTACTGCTTAGATCTGATGCCCAGTGCAGGCCACCCCAAATTCTCCTCTGCTGGTTCTCCAGGCACCTGCCAATTACCCTATCCATACATATCTGTACTCATCTGCCTATATTCCTGTTTGTAGGTATTCCATGGGTACTGTTTGACCTACACGTATCATGAATGATCCAGATGACAACACAACTTTTGGGAGGATAATTGTGTAGCTGGTGCTCCCCTATAATATTCTGCTGCATTTTTTTAAAATCCAAAGAGTTAGTACAGACTAACGTTATTCTCTACATTTGCAAGCCAAGTACGTAGTTGACCTTTAATGCCTTCTGAAGTGGCCTAGGAAGTCATTAAGTTGTCAAAACAATCGGTCAAGAAGAAGGCCCAACCACCACTTTCTCAGAGCAACCAGTACCAGGCAATAAATGCGGCCTTGCCAACGTTGCCTACATCCAGAGAACAAATACATTCAAAAATGTGAATTCTGTATGGTTTGTTTTGTTTATGAGTGCAGTGTAATCACCTTTTAGACTACAAAAGTGTTCTGTGTTACACAATATAACTCATGTTTCAGCTGTTAACTGCTGATCCCAGTTGTAACTCAATGCAGTACCATTGTAGCCCCTAACAGCAGTCACTTTTTGTACAGCAGTTCAGAATGCAGTCATGCTTGAACAGTGCAATACTTCCTAAAACCATTATTAATTATTAACCACAATTGGTAATCCAAGTACTTAAAGTGCTGAAGGCATCAAAGTGGAATTACAATAATATTGGATAAGTAAATATATGAACAGTTAAAGCAATTGATCTTGAATAGGAGAGCACAAAGAGAAACATGCTGGGTGTATAATTTTTAATAGCTGAAAAAAAACGGTATAATTTTATTTTTCCACTAATGCCTAGCTGAATGACAATATTTGTATGTAAGAGATAGGAAGGATAGATTACCTCAGGAGATAATAAATACGTTGGCTCAAATTGAATCACTATAAAACCTGTTGTATAACTGGCATACAAATAATGGATTCAATACTTGAGCATTTTGTTCGCAAATAATAATTCCTTAAATAAATTGAAGCCATCACATTGTGTTTTTTGTGTGGAAAAGGTGAAAGCCATATTATTCAGATAGAACATTTTAGTCAACTGCAAGAATAGAAGAATTACATAATTATCTTTTCTTTTTTCTCATTTATTTTCTCCCTTCCTTCCTCGCCTTGTGGCAGAAGGAGTTCAGAATGAGGTCATCCACGTTGGAACTGAGAAAGCCAAATCGGAATATTTTTTAACGGTGAGAGACGCGGACTTGTGGAGGAGCAAAAGGATTTGGGTGTCCAGGTACACAAATGACTAATAGTTAGTGCACAGATACAAAAAGTAATCAAAAAGGCTAATGTAATGTTGGCCTTTATCTCAAGTGGACAAAGGAAGTTATGCTTCCGTTGTACAGAGTCTTGGGCAGACCCCATCTGGAGTACTGTGTTCAGATTTGAGCATCACATCTGGGGAAGGATGCATTGATCTTAGATGGGGTACAGCGTAGATTCACCAGAATGATACCGGAGCTTACAGGTTTAAATTATGAGGAAATGTTGGATAGACTTGATTTGTATTTCCCCGAGTTTAGAAGGTACTAGAAGGGTGATCTAATTGAGATCTTTAAAATGATAAAGGGATTCGATAGAATAGATACAGAGAAACTATTCCCTCTGCTGGGGGAATCCAGAACAAGGGGCATAATCCAAAAATTAGAGCTTGGCCATTTAGGAGTGTAATCAGGAAGCACTTTTTCACTCAAAGGGTAATAGAAATGTGGAACTCACTCCCCCAAAAGGCTGTGGTTGATGGGTCAATTGAAATTTACAAGACGGAGATCGATAGATTTTTGACAGGAAAGGGTATCAGGAATATGGATCAAAGGAAGGTAAGTGGAGTTGAGGTACAGAATAGCCATGATCTAATAGAATAGGCCAGTCAGGCCCATGGGACTGACTGGCCTATTCCTGCTCCTATGGTCCTTGTTCCATCAAACATTCAAAAAGACTAATGGATATTCACTCTTTGAGTCAGAAGTGAATAAATAGAAACATACCTGAAAGTGAATTTTTTTTTACAGTTTCGCTTTTAAATGAAATTTAAAACAAAGGTATCCGTCACTATTTGCCTCCTATTTCTAACACTTTTTAAATGACCGTGAACCACGCACCATTCCCTAATTGGAAGGACAAAGGAGCAGTTCATTTCCAAGCCTCTGTCACTGCTGCTCCTTTACCAACTATTGGCAGAGGTGCAAGAGCACTGACTTACCAATGGATGTTCCCGTTCTCCATGTCAGGAATTCCTTCACTAGTTCTACTTGTAATTGTGCTCCCATCCAGGACTTTCAAATCTGACATGCAGTGGAGAAGGTCCACTTTTGTTAGAATTTCCCTAGCTGGTAGAGTGCGAGCATCTCCTGTTAGGCAGCCAGCGGTGCTCTGTTGAGAATGCTACCTGTGGAATCAAACAGCATCTCCAAACTCACATCTCTGGCTGTACGCCAAGTAACGCAGAACAAAGAGAGTAAAATCTAACTTGACATTCTTAATTAAATGCTATAGACTAGTTTACACAGCCAATATACATTAATCATGTGTGTGTCCATATACATAAAGAAACAAAGACTTCCATAAATATGGCACCTTATATGACCTCAGGGACATTCCAAATTGCTTTACAGCCAATGAAGTACTTTTGAAGTGTAGTCACTGTTGTAATGTAGGAAATGCAGCAGCCAATTTGCGCAGGGCAAGGTCCTACATACAGCAATGAGATAATGACCAGATAACCTATTTTAATGATGTAGGTTGAGGGATAAATATTGGCCAGGTCACCAGGGAAAAGTTCCCTGCTCTTCTTCGAATAGTGCTATGGGATCTTTTATGTCCACTTAAGAGGGCAGACGGGGCCTTGTTTTAATGTCTCATCCAAAAGACGGCACCACCAACAGTACAGCACTCCCTCAGTACTGCACTGAAGTATCAGCCTTGAATTTGTGCTCAAAGTTGCAGGAGTGGGACTATGACCCCACAATCTTCTGACTCAGAGGCAAGAGTGCTACCTACTGAGCCATAGTTGACATCCTAACCCATGATTAATAAGGAAACATGTACCATTGGTGTAGGAGACACTTGCCATTTTTGCAGCTACTCTGGCCACCTAAGACACTTACAGATATACACACCATTTAATTTACCATCAAAGCATCCAATCGAAATCTCAAACATTGTCCAAGAGTCATGTCAGCTCTGTCAGTGCTCAATGTATAGTGTCACCACAACATGTGGTTTAAAATCCTCAATGTGTGTCTGAATGTGCCTTGTAAGCTGCTTTTATAGTGGTTTCTTGCTGTGCTGGTGCTAGTGGCTCTAGAGGAGTACTGTAGTGTAGTGGTCATGTTATTAGACCAGAGGCAATAGGTTTATAATCCAGTAAAACATGAATTCAAATCCCACCGTAGCAGTTTGAGAATTTGAATTCAGTTTTAAAAAATCTGGAAATAATAAAAAGCTAGTATCAGTAAAAGTGACCATTGTCATAAAAAAACAACTTTAGGGAAGGAAATCAACCATCCGGCCTATATGTGACTTCATTCCCATGCCAACATGATTGACTCTTAACTGCCTTCTGAAGAGGCTTGCTAGACATCCTCTATCCACGAAACCCAATCCAGGGGGTGGGTCTGCTTCAGGAGGGCACCTGACCATGCAGAATCTTGGGCCTGAAATTTAATTGACACCTTCTCCCCATGGGCCCAGCACATCTCTGGTACACTGCTTGTGCCCAGAACCCAGTGTGAGCCCAACAGGCAGTAAAAATGATATTTATATTTTAAACTCTCCATAAAATATGCCTATGCTGGGGAATAAAAAATTGTTCTCATTTTTTGTACCAGCGTCAATAATCAAGAACTTCGAGGACAGGTATAACAGAGGCCAGAGGCAAGGAAAAGTTCTACTTGAATGATGCACTATTCCAGTAAGGAGTACCTTGTCTGGAGTCAATTGCCTCCGGATCAATCAATGGACACACTCCTGGAAGCAAACAGGATGCACACAAATCAGTTTTATCCCACATAACCAGAATGGCTCAGGGTACAAGTGGAGTGCAGAAATGAAAGGTCTTCAAGAAGGAATAATGTAATATTGCTTAAATGAAGATATCTAATGGGCAAGGCAGCCTAGAATCTCCAATTATCGTTAGTTTAATACCAGTATTTATTTTCAACAGGTTAACACTGGTTAAAAGGTCAGGCGGATAAACCTCGAGTTCAAATTGAAAAACCAAAGTGATAGGAATTTTAAACTTATTTGTAAAAGTTTAAAATCCGCTCCAATATGGACTACTTGGGGTAGATCTTGACTTTGTGCGATTGTGTAAAACGGGAAATGGCGAGTCAACATTGAAGTCAATGGGCTGCTGGCTCGCTCTCACCCATTTTACACTGTTGCACAAAGTCAAGATCTATCCCCTTAGGTCTCAGGAGCCCTCGTTCATTTTTAGAAATGATACCACATTTGAACAAAGGGACAAAGTGACTCTCTGTACATGCTTGGCACTATTTCGGTGTCCTACAATGGCTGCTGGTCCAGTGGGGCTGGTGGAGGGGGTATCCTGTTCTTCTAAGTAGGGAGATGTATGTGTCTGATTGTTAGGATCCTATGGGAAACAGTTGATGTCTGGTGGACTTTCTAGTCAATTTGTGTATGTAATCCCTGATGAACTATTGGGGAAGAATTGTGCCTCTGTTGTCTGCTAGTCTAGTGAGGATCATAAATTAGCACTGGTTACCAGGCTTGGTCTTTGGCTTTATAAAAATTCATATTTTTGTCTTCTGACATCTAAACTTCAAAAATCTTATTTAAAATTATGTATTCTTAATATTCTAATGCCTGAAATTTGATCATGTGATACTAATGTACAAAAACAACTTGTCAATCTGAAACTCCTCTCTCCATTATTATAGTGGCAGGATTATCTTGTTTCTTTTTGTTCTGGCAGAAACCCATCATTGCGTTTAAGAGTCTCCAGTTCAAGCTGGTGAAATATCCAACTGCTGTAGGGTTTCTGTTTGGCCATTATGAAGTCCACACTCTCTCCCCATGTTATAAAAATGATAAATTCCACCTCTCCAAGTCCAGAGAGCATAGGTGCCAGTTGGCAGGGCTGAGGCTTAGGGACACCCAGGTTTGCCCCGGGGTACTGTTGGAATATAGACAGCTAAAACTACACAGCTTAACAGAGCTGCTTCCCACTGCTTGTTCTTCTAGGGCCAACCTATCCACTGAGGCATTGGGTTGCAAGGTTATCTGGAGCTGAATGGGAAGAATCCTGGCCCTCAGTGTTAGATCTGCCACTCCAGATTTCATTAGTGAGTCAAGCTGACTGGTCAGTCTTTAACAGTACTACGGACCAGCCTGGTCCAGCCATTGGATTACCAAGTCTGACACAGAGTGTTGTCTTGGTTCTGAACCTCCAACCCTGTTTAAAACAAATGGGCTAATGTCCCTGCTAAAATAGTGTGGAACAAAATTTCAGATAAATGTTCATTAGTAGCACATGATGTAACTTCAGGCTCTCGTTCAAAGATTGGGCTGAATTTTCTGTCAGCGTCCCTGACCTGAAACTGCCCACTTATCTCGCAGACAAAAATGACAATCTCAAGACTGACCATTTTCTGTCACTGAATTGTGAAGAATACTTTGCAACTGTAATTAAGCAATTTCAATATTAATTTTGAAAAAAAACTGTAAAATAGGACATCCGATAGAAGTTCCATAGACATTAGCCAAGCAGCGACTTGAGGCACTGGCTTTTATTAATCTATAAAACATATTAAACTGCTTCTTATGACATTTACAATACCAGATTAATGCTCAGATTTCCTCTATACATGTTAGAACAGAAGTGCTATTCTATTCAGTAGCAGTATAAGTGAATTGGGACTATTCTCACTATACGAAGAGATAAAATCTGTCTGTGTTCACTGTAAATTAGTTCCATTATGTGTCATTTATTTAATAAAGAACCAATTGTACTGTATCTTGGATTCAATTAAAATATTTTGCGAGGAGTTGTCTTTTATACAATGTTGAATTTCATTTTTCATTTTAGTTTTTAAATTAAATCATATCGTTACAGCCACAGATAGTCAGGATTTTTCCCAACTGATATGTGACTAGTATAATAACTGCAGTGGGGCAAGTTCTGCCCATATAATATTCTATATTTCCCCTTGAGAGGCGAGAATCCAAACAGCACCTTGCAAATCTTCATGGAACCTTCTTCTAAAAGTGTACACGTGCAGACATTGGGTGAGGGCCTCTTCATGTCTGACTCTCACTCCTCCAGAGTCACATGTGAAGAATACCAAAATACAGAAAGTCTGATGCTATCTATGATGCCTTGACCCAGTCTGAATTGCTGCCTTCAAGAAAGGAGGGGTGATGAGAAAATTATAGGTATAAAAGTAAAAAAGCATACAGTAAATACCCATTAAAGGGGTTGTCTCAATTAAATGTTTAGTCCATTCTGATAGCCAACATTGGTATTATTCATCAGCAACCTTATCCAAACTGACTGGTATTTTGCTAAACTTGGTTAATAAGTACCAATAGTTTTGCATATACAATTTGGAGTAGTAAAACAAATGGAAATAACACCCATGAAAGAGGAAGCTACAAGAAGCAGCAAGCTATTGGTGAATCGAACTGAGAAATCTGTAATCATGTTCAACTGTGAAACTCTTGCATACTAAGTCAACTGCTGCTCTGTGCAAGAGTCAACATACAAAAATGCAGCTTGCGTAAACACAATGTTGGGAATGACATTTTAGAAGTGTTAGCATTCAGGTTTAGAACTGTTTGACTTTCAAACCCAAGAACTTCAGCAAGGCAAAACAACTAAAAGGGTAAACATTGTTTTGCACTTATTCCTGACACAGTGGGATCTTCCTATCCAAACTGCAATCTCTCACATTACAATTTAAACGTATTTCTGTGATGCACTGGTCCTTCAAGGAACTCTGTGGTGCCATTCACCACAATAGTGAGAGTTACACTTAAACTTCACTATATCTCACTGGAACTATCAGTCAAGACTCATTCTCAATCACAGGGACAATCAGGAGTATAACTGAAGTGTCCTACAACTATTTTTTTTACTCACACTTATAAGACAGATTTCATGTGCAGCAATTCACTGTGTGTCGAATTCTGCACTGTCCGTCACTCATCATTTATAGTTCTATCTTTCTTCAGAAACTCCATAAATTTTCAAACTCTGACAAATATGTCTCATCCAATGGTGTCATAACTAAATATTCTAATCTAAAAGTGGTCGACACCAGTTTTCATGGCTAGCAGATGCTCAACTTTTTATTTTTCTTCTTTGATACTGTATTGAGTTTGTGAGAGTGAGATATTAGGACAGGTTACATTGGGTTACATTGTTTCCCAAAACCTGATGTTTTCCCATTAGTGTTTGTGCTCCATGAGATAGAAAGGTATAGTTCAAGTGTTAGTTTCTCAGATTGAGACTTCCTGGCAGTCTTAGCTTCCTCCTCCTCCATACTCCCATCTGTCGCTGTAGCTTTGTTCCATGGTCCAATGCTTTCTGACAACGCTAATAGTTCCCTTTACACAGGCACTATTTCCCCCTTTTTCAAAACTGCCCCCTTCTTAAAAAGTCCACCCTAAACTCTGTATTTTCCAACTACAACTACTGCTCGATCTCTAATCTCATTTTTGTCTCTAAACATATCATCACTATAAGGCTCCATGCTCACCTCTGCCACTGTTCCCTGTTTGAACTCCTTAAGTCCATGTTCCATCCTGCCTGCAGCACTGAAACCACCTTGGTCATAGCCCACCATGGACATGTGACCATGGCATGTTATCCTTCCATGCTTTCCTCAACTGCATTCGCTGGAGTTGACATTCCCATCCTTCTCTGCAGCTACTCCTGCATGTTCACCCATGCGGCACCATCTTCACTTGGTTCCATTTCTACCCCCCAAGGCTCCATCCTTGGCCCTTATTTGTTGCCCCTTGGTCACGTTACATGTATGGGGATAGCTTCCACATATATACTGACCACATCAAGCTGTACCTCAACACCGCCAATTTCAACTCAATGGCCACCACAGTGTTGTCAGATTGCTTTTCTGATGTCGTCATGAATGAGCCAGAACTTTCTTCAACTTAACACTGACAAGCCTAAAGCCATCCTGTTCACAAAGCACCTTGCTCCCAACCCCATCATCCTCCCAAACTGCTTGCTGAGGTGGAACAATTGTGCATAATCATAGTGTTCTATTAAACCATGAGGGAATATTTCAAGCCTCACATCTTCTTCATCACCAAGACTTCCCACCGAAACACCATTGTACACCTTTGTTACCTCTAGGCTCGACTTTTCCAATGATTTCCTTGCTGGTCTCCAAGCTCCACCCTACATAAACAACAACAAATTCAAAATTCTGCTGTTCACATCCGATTTGCACTAGCTGACCCACCACCATTGATCCCCAACCTCCAACACATTTAATTGAAAATTCTCATTCCCATTTACAAATCTCTCCATGGCTTTGCCCCATCCTACAGTTTCATGAATTAGACCACATGCCTCTGATATTAATGGTGACATAGTCAGCTGGATTGAGAACTGGCTAGAAGGACATAGGCAGAAAGTAGTTATAGATGGATTTGGATCTGTTTGGATACCGGTCACCAGTGGTGTCCAACAAGGATTGGCGTTAGAAACATTGCTCTTTCCTATTTTTATTAATGATTTAGATATAGGTGTTGGGGGTATGATCTGCAAATTTGCAGATGATACCAAGATCTATGTGAGTGTCAGGACTGTAAACAATGCTTGACTGCTTCAGGCCGATTTTGATGTGTTGAGGGACTGAGCTTGTGATGGCAAATGATGTTTAATTTGGAAAAGTGCAGTGGACAGGACAAATGCTCAAACATACATACACCCTTCATGGAAAAGCATTAAAGCAGGTGGAGAAAAAAAGAGATTTGAATACATCGGGCAATATGGGCAGATGTACTCAATGTCCGCGGTCACCTCCAGCAGGAAATCTTCGAGGTGACAGTCAAAACCAATAGCTGGTGGAATGGCTTTCTTGTCTGTCTTCTGCCCCCAATTACCTGATTACTACACATAATCGGGGCCTGGCAGAAAATATCCCTCCAAGGGCTGTTGTAGAGAATGTTGGACTGGATTTTTGAAAACATAGAGCATATTATTAACAGTATGGTAATTAAGCATAGTTACAGCAGAGCCATTAGAATGCCATTTCCTATTTTTTCCTCATGGTAATTCACCATCAACCACCCCAGAAGCATATAACACAAAATAATGCAAATTAACAACCAAATTGAAGCCATTTGACCTTTGTTAATGAGCATCGTTTAGTTTCCACTGATAGTAAATATAGAAACATCATGTGTAACATAACATTAATGTATAACCCATATCTTAGTCAGCAGGAGCTTCATACATTAAAGGAAAAAATCATTGAAAGAAAGAAGGAAATTATAGGATCTAATAAATGTATCTACTCAGTGCTTCCAGAGCACATGGATTCCTTTATACAGAGGGAATCTGCTTGAAATTGACTCTGCACAGAGACCTTGTTGCTCGCAGTCCAGGCTCAGTCTTTGTGGGTGCGAGGACTCCAGCTTCTGAGTAATGGGTTCACATGATCCAAAGAGAACGTTTTTCAGTATAAACTAATTGTCAATAAAAACTAGCTGTTGTACAGTATTTATCAGCAGGACAGCATCATCATCGCAGTGTTTCCATACTTTTAAAACATTGCATAGTTTTTGGCAGTGGATAGTGAGGAAGTTCATAGAAGATCACAAGATAATTACAGATGAGGAAATCCATTTGGCCCATCCTAGTTCATTTATCCAAGACTGGCCCAAAGGTCCAACCATTACAACATCAAATTGGTTTGCGACTTTACACCTCCACTACTTTATCATATGTTGATCAATCTTTGTGTGAAGAATAACTTTCTAAATTTTAGCTTTTACTAATTCATTGGCTGTGGCTCAGTAGTAGCGCTCTTGCCTTTTGAGTCAGAAGGTTTTGGGTTCAAGTCCCACTTCTGAGGCTAGAGCACAAATTCTAGGCTGACATCCAGTGCAGTACTAAGGGAGTGCTGCACTGTCAGAGGTACCTTCTTTCAGATGAGATGTTAAACCGAAGCCCCGTTTGCCCTCTCAGGTTGACGTAAAAGATCCCATGGCACTATTTCGAAAATGAGTAGGGGAGTTCTCCCCGGTAATCTGGCCAACATTTATCCCTCAACCAACATCACTAAAACAGATTATCTGGCCATTATCTCATCGCTGTTTGTGGGAACTTGCTGTGCGCAAATTGGCTGCCGCGTTTCCTACATTACAACAATGACCACACTTCGAAAGTACTTCATTGGCTGTAAAACGCTTTGAGACATCCTGAGGTCATGAAGGGTGCTATATAAATGCAAGTCTTTTTTTTCTTTCTATTTGAACCACTCACAATTTAATTCAAAGTAATTTTCTGGATTTACCTTTTCCATACCATTTACTGCCATACACCTCCATAAGATCACCTCTCAGATGCCTCCTTTTAAGGCTGAAAATCATAGAATCATACAGCACAGAAGGAAGCCATTCAACCCACCTTGCCTGTGCCGGCTCTTTGAAAAAGCTATCTAATTAGACCCATTCCCCCATAGCCCTGCAAATGTTTCCTTTTCAAGTGTATATCCAATCACCTTTTGAAAGCTATTATTGAATCTGCTTCCACCACACGAGTAATTTAGGCTAACATATTATGGACACCAGCCCGGAATTTCCTGGAAAGTTTTGGCATAAGAGCGGAGTTGTGCTGATTTTTCTGAGGAAATTCACATGTAACTTGTTTTACACTGAAACAACCCTACCTGCGAATTTCCTTGATCATTTGCACCGCTTCTGAGTTACATCCACTGAAACCCCACTCAGCTAATTAACATTGCTCAGCACTATATTTTCTATATCTTTCAATGCATATTTTATGGCATCAGAATCTGTTGCATTAAAACGAGAAAAGCTTCCACAATTGCATTTTTGTAAACATGTTGTACTTAATGTGCATAAATGATGGTTTGACGGCTTCAAACCTTAATTTTTATAACATCATAAGATAAAGATGGCACATCTCCTCAGGCTCCGATTCTTTAAGTTGGTTTTTACGTTCCAGCGTATGCTAATGAGATTCTCAGGAAATTTCGGTGTAAGTTGCCATGAGGAAGATCGGCATGGAAACTGGCGTAAATTTCAGCATAAATTGGATTGAGGATATTCCGAGCCATTGAGTTGGATATTAAATACATATTTAATCCTTATACTGCTGGCAGTCCTCACAGTGGTTGAACGTTGAATAGGTTGATGATACAGCCAACCTACTCAGCTAACTGTGTCTAGCCAATCTGTATAAAATGAGGGGAGGATGTAATCTCACCATGCAGCTGGCGTGAACCAATCTACACATCAAACACATTTTCAGTGCGCTGACCCTTTGTGACATTCCTTGCCTCCAGTGCTGTGAGGGGACAAGCTCCTCCTCGCTGGGACTGATGTTTCTCTTTATATTTTCTGCACGCAATCGGAGACAATCTTACCCTTTGTGAGGTGGCTGTGTGGAGGACCTTGTGATGTTCTCTTTGTTTTTTTCTTTCTCACTGTCTCATGGCATTCGAGTGTTTTGATGTTCAGTGATAGCATAGTTCAGCTCTTTCATTTCTTCAGATTCTTCTTAAGCGTCTTCCTCTTCAGAGACAAGGATGGTACCTTCCCATGGTTCAGCTGTGGGTGGGGAGGTTGACGAATAGTCGAGTGCTAATCTGCCATAACTGCATACTGGAGTTGTAAACCACATCATATTATTTCGAAAATAACCTTGAAATATAATAATTCAGTTTACTACTTCTGTTTAGTCCTTGTGATTACCATTAGGTGTATATTTACCATTTCGCTTGGTGTACACCAGCACATTTTAAGCTTAAGGAGAATTAATTTCCTCCATGTGTTAGGGCAAATGCATATGCTAATTGTTAATTGAACAAGGTACATAAAATGACCTCGGAGACAGATAAAGGCAGTATATAGTATACTGGGGAGACTGAGATAAATCCATTGAATGGATCCATAGTGTGCAGAAAACTGTGGTGAACAATTGTCCCACATATCGCAAACAACCCCATGTAGGTACCTAAGGCATGTGTTACCATTGATGTGAGCACCATCGGTCATAATACTGTGATACAGCATATCTACACTTCGGGCAGAGTTGTAGCACAAAATCCTGTTAAAATGTGGACTCTGCATTGCAAATCATTGTATGCACAGGATTACCAAAACTTACCACACCTTCTGACATTCAAACATCTATTAGCATGGCATGAGTCGATCTAACTTTTCCGTTTAATACAGGCTTTCAAGTTGGGGCCTAAAATAGATGCTTGAGCATCAGCTGTATTTACAGTTTGTGATGGACCTGAACTGAGTATAGCACTTGCCTGCTTCATTACTTACAGTGCAAAATAGGAACAAGTTTATGAATGTCATGAACACATTAGCTGTGCTTAAGGAACATCCCCAACAATGGCAGACACCATTTAATTGGACTGAAAATAAATGCGGAAAATGTAGGAAGCACACAGCATCTGGAAAGAGAAAAATAGGTCACCCATTTTGGATAAAGGCTTTTCATCAAAGTGATAAAGGGATCCTTTCCAAGATGTTAACTTATGTTTCTATCTTTTCAGAAGTTGCTAGACCTGCTGTGTAGTTCCAGCGTTTTCTGCTTTTATTTCAGATTTCCAGTCTTTGAAGTTTTTTTTCCCCTTTTGAACATTTCATTGCATTTCCTGTGAATAAGGTTGTAATTATTTCCACTCCTAACACGTACCTTCTACTGAGACACATGATTTCAACCCCCCCAGTACTGAAAAATTATTCACTTGCTCCATGGGTTTACCTGTTTTTATGCTGTTGATAAACTGTATGAAAAGGACGGTTTGAAGTAAATATTTATTTTTTACAAATAGAAAGCAGAATGGTTGCAATACTGAGTGGGTCAGGTTTCCCGCACTTTTTCTGTTAGTACTAAAAGCATTGGACGGTTATGCATTACACTGGGGGATTAGCTAAACTTGTACAAGTTTGAGGGCATGGTTAGCAGCTTAATAAGTGGCTCAGCAACATTAAGCAGGTGTGTTTTGATTGGCCCCAAATTCGTTAGTTGGAGTGTATCTGATCTCACAGAAAAGATGTTCGGATCTGCCAATGCAGAAATGTCTGAAAATTCAATGCAAGAAACATTTTTGTTTTCCAAACAAACGCACAAAGTAAAACTTCAAATTATTGCAACCAACTAAATAATTTAACAGAGTGGGGATGCATAATTTGCTAAAACAAAACCCTTGTTGGAATGACTTAGGCTGGAGCTGCTCCAATTTGAATCGTAACAGAACAAACAAGCTTATTACATCAATAACTGTCAGTTTTGATAACCTCTAAAAAGCATTTCATATCCATAACTACTGAGCACAAATGTTGCCTGGATTGCTGGAGTTCCAAATGTTCTGTTGCCTAAAGTGATGTGCCATTTGTCATTCTCAAATGATTTGAACGTGGTAGTACTCTACTCACTAATTCTGATGTGAAAGAAGACTGCTAATTTGCTACAGGAAGAAGAAGAGATTAAATAAGTACGTGTCATGGCTTAGATTGGGATGCATCGCCTTCTGCCACAAGAACTGTAACAGCTTTGAAATGTGGCAAGTCTGCAGTGAAGCTACTCAGGAGAAGTGGAGCATCATCCAGAATGTGCTATTCAGATATTAGTGAGACAATGAGATAGTCAGATACGATCGTGATTAATGTTTTACAGTTGAGTTGGTCAAAAACAGATATTTTGTTTCAATGACTTCAGATCAACTGCAATATTATTGGTGGATGAAAGCAGAGGTGAGGTTTCACATTGCTTTCATGTTGATTTGGTTGCATAGCTCTACACTGTATTTTGAGATGGTGTAGTGATCACTCGCCCTTAGTGACTTCTTGATGATAGCATCGTCACTATGGCGATGCACCTGGAAAATAGGAATTGCTAGATGAGAAAAGACCAAGGTCCATCTAGTTTGCCATCTACCACCCTGGTAAGTCGCATGATACAACGATACCGGAGTTGTTGACTAATCATGGCAATCAATCTCTGTCAATTAGTCTACAACACACACAGATTCCTGCCTCTCTTGACAAGTAGGGGAGAATTAGGGGGAAAGGCATCATTGTGGGCCTCATCCCAACAACAGACTTAGAACGGCTTAAGTGAAGGCCTGCAGCAGGTCCCCTGGCTGCCCCCTTGGCCACATTTGATGCACAGCCCAGAGACTGAGGAAAAAGTATATATATTCTTTTAAAATCTTTTCAATAAATAGCAGTTAAATGCCTATTTTTCTAAAGATCATTTGGGAGTAAAATTTCTGCCTTTCCTAATTTCAGGGACAAAGTAGACATAATTATAAGAGGCGAATGTTACGATTTAGCATTCCCTGTGAGGGGGGGGGACGCATATCAGGAATTTAGGTGCAGAGTTCTGTCTGCCTATTTGCAGACGATTTTCTATCCATTAATTTAAAAATTAAATCATAAAACATTGTGAAGCAATGCTTTTTAATTGAGTACTTTTCAATTAAATGATAAAAGACAAGAATTTCATTTCCTTGGCGACATATCCCCTGGCCCCAACTGAGGGAATGAAATATTGCCTGGCATGACTGCACAAAAACCTTATGCTTGTGTTTGTTTCCCATTCAGTATTAGTGACAAGAGGCTTCTGTTGAGGATTGATCGAAGAAGTTGGAGTACTTTAGCCAGGTTAGTAAAAGACCAGTCAACCCAAAGTCACCTCAAAGTGATGATATCAAAGCAAGAGAAAAGTAGATCTCTGCTCTACACTTCCTTTTAAAAAGAAATGTGAAAAGCATAGCTTGTCTATAGCATAACATGATTTGTGGAAAGATCCTGTGGAAAATTGTGCATAAACCTAATAGACCTGAAATGCCAATTGGGCTTTGGGTGGAACTAGGGCAGGTCGCCCAACTGGGGGCTGAAAATGGGGTAGAGCCTAGCTTGGCCAAGACTCTGCCCCATGTTTTCTGTACAGCCATTTTCTGGTGGGTGGGTCAAGGGCGGATCTTCTGTCCACTGCCCCCCACACTAAGGGAGCGTATGTGGGGGAGCTCCCAGGCTCCACTGAGAATTCCACCGTTAAAGGGCCTCAGCAGAAGTCACGCCAGTTGAGAGCTGGCCTGAATCCCACTGAAGCACCAGGAAAGGTCCCTAAACTTTGATTGCCAAAGGTAATTGATTCCAGAGGGGATTGGTTACCTACAAGAAAGTGCCTGATAGCTCCCTGAGGAGCTGAAGATTGGGAAAAACCACACACTCCATTGGAACCTTCCTGGGCCTTCATTCCGCAATAGGAGGAGCACGGCGCTGGTCCGACAATCCAGGCATTACCGGAGCACCCTTACTGAGGGTGTAACTCACTCCATCCCCACACTGGGATAGGGTCTGCACATGCAGATACAGGTGGCCAGCAGTTCCACTACAACGCATTTCCAACAGCAGAGCAGGGACCCTGGAATTTCAAGCCTTCATTCTTTTTATAACGTCCTTGCCTCCTTGAGTGTCCTGTTATGCTGCAGTCGCTGCCTTGGGTAGGAGTACGTTCAAATTGTTGTGGGAGAAAAATAACTTACAAAATGCGAAGGTGGAAGTAACATGAAGGGTGGCTTTAAACGCAGGTTCTAAGTATCAATGAAAATTAACAGCTTGTTTTATTGAAGTAAAGGACTGGTAAAATGTAATGGGGTTGAATTTCTTTGCTCTTACTTAATGGTCTGGTCTGAACCTGTTTTTCGCAGCAATTCTACAGTCTAGTTTCATCCAGTTTCAATGACTTTGCCTAAGCCTGGAGGCAGGAACTGCTGCACAGGATACAGCACATGGTGGAGAATCTAACTGATTTTAAGCAGAATAGTTACCTCAAAACATTTACTCTACATCCAGTGATTATCTTCTGCCAGCTAAATAGTGCTGTGCAAACAAAGTGTTTGATAACCTCTTGTTCTGTAATGCAGTTTATATACCGAGCCAGCTAAATTTATCCTCCGGGGTTTAGAATGAAAGCAAAATGAAATATATAAAGTGCTAAGTACAGTGCTTCACAAAATGTATGGCCCAGTATCCAATTTCCTGAATCTTTACAAAAAGCAATAATGGCAGACTTTATCATGACACCACCAAGTGTTGCTCCTGATGTTGCTGTATGAACTGAAACAACTGGGTCACTGCTCTGCTCTGCACTAATCCCCTGCCCTCAGTGCCTGCTACCTTAACACCAGTTTTACAGTAAGCGCCGTTAACTCAGTGTGGGCTAGAAGAGAAGCATGAGTGGATATTCAAGTTCAACTTTAATCAGCGCTTAACAATCCCTCCAAAAAAATGGTCACACTGTGCTTTAATGTGCCTTTAACCAGATTACTCCCTGGAGAATGTAATGTATATTTTTTTGGCTGAACTTAAGCTGCCTGTTGGACTCTAGAATCTGAGTTTAAAAATGTTGGACCTTTTTCTATCCAATTTGCAGTTTGCCTCTGAGCTACAGGCTCATCTGTCACCTTTCAGTATTCATTTTATCTAATATGCGTGTGTTTGTGGTTTTAAATCTCCCAAAATATCTTCATTGCAATTGAAGCCGTCCTCACATAAATCAAAGTCAGGTTAAAAAGCAAACAAAAAATCACTTCTAAGTACAAACACAAGATAAGGAGCTGCAAATCTTTCTGTTTTGTTTCCTTTTTTCTGGATGAAACAAAAAAGTCAAGAAGTTGGTATCTCAAGGTACGTGCGATAGCTGACTGGGCTTTTGAGGCTCTAGTACTGTTCTTCAAATTTACATGCAGATTTATTGTCTGAGAGCAGTCAAACAAAACGGGATTCTGGAATTTATTTTATTATATTTGCACTTGGTATTTTCTGTTTCCACTGTGTAAATATAACGCTTTAAACACTGGCAAAAGCAATTTCTTTCCACAGAAGAAAGGAAAAATGGTCGTCATGAAGACTAGTACAGATGACGGAAGCCATTCGGCCCATCTTGCTCATCCTTACATTAAAAACCTACAATTCTCCCCCCCTCAGCATCTAACTGCTTCTTGAATGACTCCAGGTTTTTTGCCTCCACTATGCTACCCTGAAGACCATTCCAGGTAATAATCACTTTTTCTGTGAGGAAATGCTTGCTGACATTATCCCTGAACTTGCCTTTTACCAGTTTGTACGTATGTCTTGCAGTTTTGGCTTAACTTGAAATAGTGCTCAGGATTAGTCGTTTCTATTCCATTTAGGCCATATCTACATCTTGAAAATCCCCTTGTGTTAAGACTGAAGAGCCCAGTTTTGTTAACCTTTCCTCATAATTCAGTCCTATGATACCAAGGATCAGCCTAGCGGCCTCTCTCTGCAATGCTTCCACGACATGAAGGTTTCTCTTGCATCTCAGTGACCAGAACTGAACGCAATAATCAAGGTGCGGCCCGACCACAACATTATACTGTGGTCTCAGACATACTTTCCACTGATCTAACAATGTCTGCCATTGATCGCTGTTGTCAATGATTGGACATGCTCAGTATTGAGTCAACTATCACTCCCAGATCTCTTTGTTTCTTTTTACCCAGGATAATCACTGTCTTAAACATGTATAGCAGCCTTACACATGGAACTTTATCAAAGATTTTTTTTGAAGTCGAGGTACATTATATCATAGGGTGTTCCAACATCCACTTGGGATTGTTATTTCCTCAAGAAGGCAGTGTGTTGGCTGTCACTTACTAGGTAATTTTAATTTCTGTACTCAAGTTTGCTTTTATTGATCGATTCCATTATTTTGCCAGTTTGTCATGCAAGACTATAGTTGCTTAACTTTGTTTTGTTATCTTTCTTTAAATATAAGTATGACACTAGCTTGTTTCCAATCACTGGGACCTCCTGCACGTTCACTGATTCCCTTATGATAACTCTTTGTAGACTGTGTTCCCAGTCTCTGTTAGCACACTCAGACATATAGCATTCATTCCTGGAGGATTACTGGTTTTGAATCACTAAGCCTTCGAGCTATCAAAGTCATTACGTTTATGTGTAGAACCTCCTCTGAGGGTTACATGCCACTAGTATCTTCTTCAGTGAATACTACCAGGAAGTAGCCATTTAGTATGTGTTAAATAATTTTAGTTCATCCTCTATTTCAACCCCATTTGTATCTTGTATCTTTAAGAGATCTGAATTTTTCTTTGATAACCCTCTTGCTGTTATACTCAGATTTTCTGGCTGCTTCATTTGGTTTCAACAGCAACTTCTGATTCCCTCTTTGCCCCTCTGACTGCCTTATTCATAGTTTCTGAAGGTTCTTATATTACTCCCAGTATCTTTTTTCTCACAGTTTTCTTCTTAGGTTTTGTAGAGTTTGCCTTCCTTACTTATTTGATTTTACATTGTCTTATTAATTTACTTTGGACTATGTTTCTTTAATCTTTGCTTACTAGTCCTTGATATGTACTTATCCTGCATATTCATTAGTACGTCCTTAGCTGAGGTTTTTTCAGTGCTACCCCTAACTAATTTGTTTAAGCTCTTCTCTCATTGCTCTGAAATTGGCCCTTTTAAGTTATATACCTGAGAATTGACTTGTGGTATTGATTCATCCCAGACCACATCAAATCTGATAATGTTATGGTCACCAACACCAATGCTATGGTGTTCCACTATTTCCATTCCCAGTATGCTTTCAGAGTCATTTGCCATTATAAGATCTTAAACCCTCCTTAGTGGAGTCAGTGCAATTAATATCACACTTATTCATAGTTAATTCATTGTACAAGACTGCTTTTTTTCACATCCAAAACATTACCAGCGTCCATCCCCATTTCTCCTCCTCTGCACGTGAAACTCTTATCCATGAATTTATCACCTCAGAACTAGATTTCCCTAATGCTTTCCTTCAGTAGTTTTCTGCTTCTGCCCTTCACAAACTACAACTCATCCAGAATTGTCACCTGCACTAAAGTCACCTCCATTCTTACGCAGCCCCACTGACCCCTCACGCCTCAGAGAATCAACTTTGTCTTCAACTTGAAATCTCTCCGTGGCCTTAACCCTCCCTACCTCTCAGGTGTTTGGTTGAACCTCTTGGGCAGCTTATTACAGTCTGAAGTATAACACTGGTTTTGCAAGCTACATATGACGTTTGATAGCTACTGGTTCAGATTGGTAGTTTAAGGGTATCAATGACAGATTTGGCATGGGGTCAAGCCTGGGGCAGACTGCTGGCTGAATGCCCTGACCTGGCCATGCTCCCAGTGGCAGAGTAAGCATTTAGAAATTTCAGGGCCTATGTTTTTAGCATTTCCCTTTTAATACCCAGGTTTAGATTATTTTGTCAACTAGAAGTGCAAACCTGCAACATTGAACAAAATGAGCCACGGTGTGCTACACACTTTTATATCAAGTATAAAAGCAATTTCTAACTAAGTCAGAGATTGGTGAATAATTAAATGTACGCTAACTCCCCCAGCTCATTATTCTTTTACTCAATATTAGGAATATGTATTTCTTAAATGTATGCGCTATTGTCTTATCTTATTATCCTTCATTACATCATAATTATTCTGCCCCTTCATGGATATGTAATTCTTCAAAACTGCATTATCTGAATTCAGTAATGTAATTCAATGAAACAAATGTCAAGCAGGATTCAATCAAAATTATAAATGGATTAATGAGCTTGCTGATCAATGCTTTGTAACTTCATCTGAAAAAAATTAATGTCTTCCAAGGAGATCTGATACAATCAAAGATGAGGTGCGCCCAAATCATTAATCACATGCCAGCATTGAGCAATAGGTGGAGATAAATCAATTTATGCACCGCAAACCATATATAAATATCCATTTAATAGTGGGATGAGGGATCTCTTTTTAACCTGCACCAATGCTACTTAATTCAGTTTAAGACGGGGAAAAAAATTAAATAATGAAAATATGGAATTTTTCTGAATGAGGATTAAGTACAGTATTTAACGGTAATGAGGAATGTATATGAAAGTGTATAATACAACAATAACTTGCATTTATATAGTGCTTTTAAAGTAGAAAGACATTGCAAAGTGTTTCACAGAGATGTAATCAGACAAAAATGAATGCCAAGCCAAAGAAGGAGATATTAGGAAGGGTGACCAAAAGTTTGGTCAAAGAGATGAGTTTTAAGGAGGATCTTAAAAAGGGAGAGAGGTAGAGAGGCAGAGGGGTTTAGTGAAAGGAATTCCAGAGCACGGGGCTTAGACAACTGAAGGCATGGCCGCCAATGGTGCAACGAAGGGAGGAGGGATGCAGCAGAGGCCAGAGTTGGAAAAATGCATAGTTCAAGGGGGTGGTTGTAGGACTGGAGGATAGAGAGGGGAGAGGCCATGAAAGGATTTAAACACGAGGATGAGAATTTTAAATTGGAGGACCAGGAGCCAATGTAGGTCAGCAAGAACAGGGGTGATGGGTGAATGGGACTTGATGCGAGTTAGGATACAGGCAACAGAGTTTAGGATGAGCTTGTTGTGGCTGTGTCAGCATGCATCTACAGTGACCACCCCCCTAGAAATGCCTGTGATAGCTGGCTGGCACAGAGCAGTGGAGGTTCCACCCACACAGGACCACCTCAGAAACTTATAATGCAAGCCAGAACCTGGCATGGTAGGCTCCTGATCAAGTTTGCGGTGAACACCCACCAGAGTTACAGCTTGTGTCCCCTGAACAGCAACATAGTTTTTTGGGTCCATTATGTTTCACCCTCCTCTCTCCGTCAGAATGTGACCTTTCCAGGTGCAGCAACTACAGTTGAAACAATTTGGGTTCAGGTACCAAGTTATTAGCCTAAAATTGATCATTGGGATCTGTTATAGGCCTTTAGATCAGGCCTATTGTGATGAGCCACTCTGGGCACAAGTTACAAGATCAACTGAATGAGGATTTTTGATAGATTAGTCTCCAAAAGTAAAAAACATGCTTATTCAGTACACGAAGTATACCCTCAATTACATGAAATCAAAATGTGAGCAGAGCTTTGCCTCCAATAATAAAACGTGGGTGTACTTAGTACAACTGAGTATAACCTTGTACTACACATGTATCTGTATGCTCCAAATGAGTCTGTGCAATCTGAACACAAGAGTAAGGCAATTGAAGGAGTCTTTTCCAACCTATTGGTTAAATTGTGCCACATCCCAGCTACTGTGGCATATGCTGTTGCAGCCTTGGTGAATGAATCCATAAGCACAGTGTGGGCCTCTCACATGGATGCTCACATTGCAGCCTTTGGTGACAAAATGCAGGAATGACAGGGCCAGCTTCATAAGAACATAAGAACATAAGAAATTGGAGCAGGAGTAGGCCAATCGGCCCCTCGAGCCTGCTCTGCCATTCAATAAGATCATGGCTGATCTGATCCCAACCACAAATCTAAAGAACACAAGAAGTCGGAGCAGGACCCGGCCACATAGCCCCTGGGTCCTCTCCGCCACCCACAGGGCATTGACCGATCCGAACTCAGCTTCATGTCCAATTTCCTGCCCGCTCCCCATAACCCCTAATTCCCTTTACTTCTAGGAAACTGTCTATTTCTGTTTTAAATTTATCTAATGATGTAGCTTCCACAGCTTCCTGGGGCAGCAAATTCCACAGACCTACCACCCTCCGAGTGAAGAAGTTTCTCCTCATCTCAGTTTTGAAAGAGCAGCCCCTTATTCTAAGATTATGCCCCCTAGTTCTAGTTTCACCCATCTTTGGGAACATCCTTACTGCATCCACCCGATCAAGACCCTTCACAATCTTATATGTTTCAATAAGATCGCCTCTCATTCTTCTGAACTCCAATGAGTAGAGTCCCAATCTACTCAACCTCTCCTCATATGTCCGCCCCCTCATCCCCGGGATTAACCGAGTGAACCTTCTTTGTACTGCCTCGAGAGCAAGTATGTCTTTTCTTAAGTATGGAGACCAAAACTGTATGCAGTATTCCAGGTGCGGTCTCACCAATACCTTATATAACTGCAGCAATACTTCCTTGTTTTTATATTCTATCCCCCTAGCAATAAAAGCCAACATTCCGTTGGCTTTCTTGATCACCTGCTGCACCTGCATACCAACTTTTTGATTTTCTTCGAGTCATTAGCATCAAGGCTGTAAACCACTTTATTAGTTATACAAATATTGGCGATGGGGGAAAAGGAGAGTTAGTCTGGACAGGGTGGTTGGAGTTAGGAGTTGTTGATTATACTGTAAATCCTGGGTAATCATTCACTTTGTCAGGACTTCCTACTGCCTTCAAATTTGTTGGTGATGCTATAAGCCAAAGCTGATGTACTGGTGGGCATGCTCAAACAGTGCAATGGTCACCTGTTTAATGGTTCTATGAACCAAACAGCAGCTCATCCCTTTAAGCTCCCATTTTGGGACCTGAAAGCAACCAGTAGCATCGAGGTCAAGAGCTGTTATTACATTAACTGCCTGCTGCTCATCATTCAGCAAAACAACACAGGTCAGTTCACTGCCTCCCAAGTTAGCTTCACTTTTATAAACACTGCTTATTAGCAACAGGTCAAGGCTCCGAGACCTGAGGGTAGCTGGTGCAGGTGATTCTTCTATGAGACCCTCACCCATCCCAGAGATTCAATAACTGCTAGTGGAGAATTTATTGCATTTACTAGAAAGTAGCACCAATCAGCATTAGGAGCAACTAACAAGCCCTTAATAGACTTTATTAAGTAGCAGGTGTTCAAATAAAACCAGGACCTGATAAGCTCTTTTTTTTAACAGGGTGGAAAACTAAGACTATTTCAAATAGGCCAATGAAGCAACACTGGGTCAGCCCAATGCCACCAAATACATACTCAAGTGTCCTGCCCAAAACAAGGGCACTACTAACATGAGTGGGCAAAACTAGCAAAAGCATTAGAACCACTTGTTGACCATCTCCAACAAGAGAGAGTCTAACCACCTCCCCTTGACATTCAACAACATTACCATCGCCGAAACCCCCACCATCAACATCCTGGGGGTCACCATTGACCAGAAACTTAACTGGACCAGCCATATAAATACTGTGGCTAAAAGAGCAGGTCAGAGGCTGGGTATTCTATGGCGACGGACTCACCTCCTGACTCCCCAAAGCCTTACCACCATCTACAAGGCACAGATCAGGAGTGTGATGGAATACTCTCCACTTTCCTGGATGAGTGCAGCTCCAACAACACTCAAGAAGCTCGATACCATCCAGAACAAAGCAGCCCGCTTGATTGGCACCCCACCCACCACCCTAAACATTCACTCCCTTCACCACTGGCGCACTGTGGCAGCAGTGTGTACCATCCACAGGATGCACTGCAACAACTCACCAAGGCTTCTTCGACAGCACCTCCTAAACCCGCGACCCCTACCACCTAGAAGGACAAGGGCAGCAGGCACATGTGAACAACACCACCTGCACGTTCCCCTCCAAGTCACACACCATCCTGACTTGGGAATATATCACCGTTCCTTCATCGTCGATGGGTCAAAATCCTGGCACTCTCTACCTAACAGCACTGTGGGAGAACCTTCACCACACAGACTGCAGCGGTTCAAGAAGGCGGCTCACCACCACCTTCTCAAGGGCAATTAGGGATGGGCAATAAATGCTGGCCTTTCCAGCGACGCCCACATCCCATGAACTAATAAAAAAACGAGTTGAGACTTTTTTTTGCCAAACCCCAAATTTTGACTGAAGGTGGATTTGGGGGATAAGGGCAGGGCTTAAGAATAAAATCTTTAAAATTTGTGTTATGGCAAATTATTTCAATTATTTTGGAACCTCAAAATCCAACTGGTGTATCAATTCCATATCTACTGATGCAGGATTTCTTGGCTGCAGTATGTTTGCCAGTTCCTTGTTTAGATATTGTAGCATTAGTGACAGCACCTCCGGCCCCTTGTTATTATTTAATATTTGTGTTATATCTTGCAAAAAATTTTATAAGCAGTTTTAGTTTTAACTTCTTTCTTGTTGAATGCATTTCCCCTGGATGTGGCAGATGGAGTTCAATGTGGGGGAATATGAGGTAGTCTATTTTGGATCCAAGAAAGACAAATCGGAATATTTCCTTAATGGCAAAAGACTAGGAACTGAGGAGGAATGAAGGGATTTAGGCGTCCAGGTACACAAATCATTTTTTTTATTATTCGTTCATGGGATGTGGGTGTCACTGGCGAGACCGGCATTTATTGTCCATCCCTAATTGCCCTTGAGAAGGTGGTGGTGAGCCGCCTTCTTGAACCGCTGCAGTCCGTGTGGTGAAGGTTCTCCCACGATGCTGTTAGGTAGAGAGTTCCAGGATTTTGACCCATCGATGATGAAGGAACGGTGATATATTTCCAAGTCAGGATGGTGTGTGACTTGGAGGGGAACGTGCGGGTGGTGTTGTTCCCAGGTATCTGCTGCCCTTGTCCTTCTAGGTGGTAAGGGTCGCAGGTTTGGGAGGTGCTGTCGAAGAAGCCTTGGCGAGTTGCTGCAGTGCATCCTGTGGATGGTACACACTGCAGCCACGGTGCACTGGAAAGGCTTTGGGGAGTCAGGAGGTGAGTCACTCGTTGCAGAATACCCAGCCTCTGACCTGCTTTTGTAGCCACAGTATTTATATGGCTGGTCCAGTTAAGTTTCTGGTTAATGGTGACCCCCAGGATGTTGATGGTGGGGGATTTGGCGATGGTAATGCCGTTGAATGTCAAGGGGAGGTGGTTAGACTCTCTCTTGTTGGAGATGATCATTGCTGGCACTTGTCTGGTGCAAATGTTACTTGCCACTTATCAGCCCAAGCCTGGATGTTGTCCAGGTCTTGCTGAATGTGGGCACGGACTGCTTCATTATCTGAGGGGTTGCGAATGGAACTGAACACTGTGCAATCATCAGCGAACATCCCCATTTCTGACCTTATGATGAAGGGAAGGTCATTGATGAAGCAGCTGAAGATGGTTGGGCCTAGGACACTGCCCTGAGGAACTCCTGCAGCAATGTCCTGGGGCTGAGATGATTGGCCTCCAACAACCACTACCATCTTCCTTTGTGTTAGGTATGACTCCAGCCACTAGAGAGTTTTCCCCCTGATTCTGATTGACTTCAATTTTACTAGGGCTCCTTGGTGCCACAATCGGTCAAATGCTGCCTTGATGTCAAGGGCAGTCACTCTCACCTCACCTCTGGAATTCAGCTCTTTTGTCCATGTTTGGACCAAGGCTGTAATGAGGTCTGGAGCCGAGTGGTCCTGGTGGAACCCAAACTGAGCATCGATGAGCAGGTTATATTGGTACCAACGACATAGGTAAAAAAAGGGATGAGGTCCTACAAGGTGAATTTAAGGAGTTAGGAGATAAATTAAAAAGCAGGACTTCAAAGGTAGTGATCTCAGGATTACTACCGGTGCCACGTGCTAGTGAGTATAGGAACAGGAGAATAGACAGGATGAATGCGTGGCTGCAGGGATGGTGTAGGAGGGAGGGTTTTAGATTCCTGGGACATTGGGACCGGTTCTGGGGAAGGTGGGACCTATACAAGCGGGACGGGTTACACCCGAGCAGGACCGGGACAAATGTCCTCGCGGGGGTGTTTGCTAGTGCTGTTGGGGAAGGTTTAAACTAGAGTGGCAGGGGGATGGGAACCTGAGCGGGGAGTCAGAAGGGAATAAAGTTGAGAGCAGCAAGAGAGGGGAAGACCCAGGGGAAATCTACAATACAAATAGTACAAATAGTTGTTCAAGAACAAGTGAAAGGGAAAAGCATAGAGCAGCGGAAAGAAAGTGTACTTTAGGCACTTTAGGTACTTTAGGCACGACAGATAAGATGAAAACTAGAAGGCGTAAGGCGATTAACCCAGCATCAAAGCTGTGGCAGGGGGTTGGGAACCTGAGCAGGGAGACAGAGGAAAACGTATCAGGAAGGGACAGAAGGTATGGAGTAAAAGGTAAAGTGTTAAAAAAGGAAAAAGCAGGAACTAAGTGTCACAAAACATATTTGAAAGTTCTTTATCTGAATGCACGTAGCATTCGTAACAAAATGGACGAGTTAACGGCACAAATAACGACGTATGGGTATGATCTTGTAGCCATTACAGAAACATGGCTGCAGGGTGACAACGACTGGGAATTAAATATGCCAGGGTATTTAACAATCTGGAAGGAAAGACAGGAAGGAAGGGGAGGTGGGTGGCTATGTTAATAAGGGAAGGACTCACTGTAATACAGAGAAAAGATATTGGGACAAAGGATCAGGATAATGAAACAGTTTGGGTAGAGATAAGGAATAATAAGGGTAATAATTTTCCAAAATTCTCTGGACTCGGCAAAGGTCCCGGCAGATTGGAAAACTGCTAATGTAACACCCTTATTTAAAAAGGGTAGTAGGCAGAAGGCTGGAAATTATAGACCAGTTAGCCTAACATCTGTGGTGGGTAAAATTTTGGAGTCTATTATTAAGGAGACAGTAGCGGAACATTTGGATAAACATAATTTAATAGGACAAAGTCAGCATGGCTTTACGAAGGGGAAGTCATGTCTGACAAATTTGCTTGAGTTCTTTGAGGATATAACGTACAGGGTGGATAAAGGGGAACCAGTGGACGTAGTGTATTTGGACTTCCAGAAGGCATTCGACAAGGTGCCACATAAAAGATTATTGCTCAAGATAAAGAATCACTGGATTGGGGGTAATATTCTGGCATGGGTGGAGGATTGGTTATCTAACAGGAAGCAGAGAGTTGGGATAAATGGTTCATTCTCGGACTGGCAACCAGTAGCCAGTGGTGCTCCGCAGGGGTCGGTGCTGGGTCCCCAACTCTTTACAATCTATATTAACGATTTGGAGGAGGGGACCGAGTGTAACATATCAAAGTTTGCAGATGATACAAAGATGGGAGGGAAAGTAGAGAGTGAGGAGGACATAAAAAATCTACAAGGGGATATAGACAGGCTGGGTGAGTGGGCGGAGATTTGGCAGATGCAATACAATATTGAAATGTGAGGTTATGCACTTTGGCAGGAAAAATCGGAGAGCAGGTTATTATCTTAATGGCGAGAAACTGGAAAGTACTGCAGTACAAAGGGATCTGGGGGTCCTAGTCCAAGAAAATCAAAAAGTTAGTTTGCAGGTGCAGCAGGTGATCAAGAAGGCCAACGGAATGTTGGCTTTTATTGCTAGGGGGATAGAATATAAAAACAGGGAGGTATTGCTGCAGTTATATAAGGTATTGGTGAGACCGCACCTGGAATACTGCATACAGTTTTGGTCTCCATACTTAAGAAAAGACATACTTGCTCTCGAGGCAGTACAAAGAAGGTTCACTCGGTTAATCCCAGGGATGAGGGGGTGGACATATGAGGAGAGGTTGAGTAGATTGGGACTCTACTCATTGGAGTTCAGAAGAATGGGAGGCGATCTTATTGAAACATATAAGATTGTGAAGGGGCTTGATCGGGTGGATGCGGTAAGGATGTTCCCAAGGATGGGTGAAACTAGAACTAGGGGGCATAATCTTAGAATAAGGGGCTGCTCTTTCAAAACTGAGATGAGGAGAAACTTCTTCACTCAGAGGGTAGTAGGTCTGTGGAATTTGCTGCCCTAGGAAGCTGTGGAAGCTACATCATGAAAGAAATTTAAAACAGAAATAGACAGTTTCCTAGAAGTAAAGGGAATTAGGGGTTACGGGGAGCGGGCAGGAAATTGGACATGAATTTAGATTTGAGGTTAGGATCAGATCAGCCATGATCTTATTGAATGGCGGAGCAGGCTCGAGGGGCCGATTGGCCTACTCCTGCTCCTATTTCTTATGTTCTTATGTTCTTATGTTATTGGTGAGTAAGTGCCGTTTGATAGCACTGTCGATGACACCTTCCATCACTTTGCTGATGATTGAGAGTAGACTGATGGAGTGGAATTTGGCCGGATTGGATTTATCCTGCTTTTTGGGCAATTTTCCACATTGCTGGTTAGACGCCTTTGTTGTAGCTGTACTGGAACAGTTTGGCTAGAGGCGCGGCTAGTTCTGGAGCACAAGTCAGCAGTATACGTGTAGTATACAGGTATAAAAAGCAATCAAAAAGGCTAATGGATTGTTGGCCTTTATCTAAAAGGGGTTGGAATACATAAATGAGGAAGCGATGCTTCAGTTGTACAGGGCCTTGATCAGACCCCATCTGGAGTAATGTGTTCAGTTTTGGGCACTGCACTTCAGGAATGATATATTGATCTTGGAGTGGGTACAGCACAGATTCTACACTGAGGACCACCAAGGGGTAATGTGTCAGTTTACCCCAAATCAAACACGTTATTCCTATTCAAAATTCCTATGTTATTTTGGATATCCCTTCACTTCCAGGAGCTGCTGCACTCATTCCAGTTTATGTTGGTCATGAGTGTGTCAGAGAGTAGTTCTATAGGGAACCCTGTGGCTGGCTTGTATATGTATGAGGAGGTGCCTCAGTCAGTAATGACTGAGTGCACAGCAGCAAAAATCATTACTGACCATCCCAGGCTTGGGTGCCTTCCAATCAGAGTGATTTTAGTTAATTATAATTAAAATTAAAACTAAGTATGAAATTATTGTTAATGACAGAAAACCGAAACAATGGGCTCGATTTTCAAAGTAAAAAACAGGTGGGTTGAGGGTGGGGGGGCATTGAAAATTGCCACCATTTCAGACCCGCCCCTAATGCGCCTCCAACCCGCCCAATTCCGGTTTTCACCGGGGCGGGACAAGGGGCGGGCGGCCAACCCGCTCCAAGGAGGCGGGTCGGGCCTTAAAACCTTTCAAGGAGGCTTCGGGCCTCCATTTTTAACTAATTCCCGATTTCAACCCCTGAGGGCCGGGATTCCTCGGCCTTCTGTTTTACGCCTCATGAAAGGAGGCGAGAAGGCCCGAGACTGCAGGGAAGTACCTAGAAAGGCACAGCTTGTGGGACGGAAGTAGCAGGAGTGCTTTCCCCAGGCCCAACAAACCTACCTGCACCGACCCCCACCACCCCCCCCCCGATCACAGACCCCCAACCCTGACCCCAATCATCCAACCCCGATCCTCCCCCTCCAACCCCGACCCCAACCCCGATCCTCCGACCCGATCCTCTGACCCCGACCCTAATCCTCTGACCCTAATCCTCCGACCCTATCCACCGACCCCTGACCCCAATTCCCTGATCCCGATCCTCCAACCCCGATCCCCCGGCCCCCTCTCCTGATCCCCTGACCCTCCCCCTCAATGATCGCTGACCCCTGCGATAACCCCCGATCCCGCACCCAGTGACTGACCCCCATTCCCATCCCCCATGACTCACGATCCCCATGCCCCTTGCCCATCTGTGCCCCTCCATCCAAACAAAGACTAACCTGCAGACATCCTCTCCCTGGCTGGTCTCCCGTCCGACTGAGGCCAGCCTGTCAATCAGCCAGTCAGTCAGACGGGAAACTGATAAAAAAAAGACGTCAAAATCATAAGGACGTCCGGGTAACCCGTACTAATGAGTTTCCCAACCTCAAATTGGGCCCCCTCCCCCGCCCATTACCTGGCTCTGTTTTAAAATTGAGCCCAATTTGTAAACGATAATGCTAGATGCTAAAAATACTAAAATACTATTCAAATATAAAACATGTTCAGTTCTGGCAGAGATGTTGGATTGAGCATGTGCAGTGTGCTCAGAAGTTATCAGTAGCATTGGGTGGTCAGGGAAAGACTGGTTGTCAGAACAATCGGTAGGTTGTTGTGACAATGATGCCTGGTTATTATCTGTTGTCACAGACAATGTGTGGAGTCTCTGTAGCATGTGGTCGATGTGGAGGATTCAATCTGGAGATACTCAGTGACACCCTGCAGAGCAAATTATCAGGGAAGAGTGCATATAAAAGGACAAAATTAATCATGTAGAACTCGTGCACCATCTAGTCTACAGTTCAAGATAAGGATAGATGGAGATTTGGGAGCAGACATTTTGCTCGCTCTGAACTGGGGAATGTTTATGTTGCCCTAAGAGCTAATGAAAAAATACTTCACAAAAGTGAGGGAAAGTTTCTTTTACAATTTCTGATTTCATTGTATACTTTCTGTATACCTCCAAAATAGCTAATATTAAAAGGCATTATACACGATGAACAGAATGGTAAGCATGTTCATGATGCATTTTCCCTTCACTCGCACTGTGAAGCTTTTATTCTTTTTATTGAAGTACGACACACGAGTATCTCCTAAATTGTTCATATGCTGCTTTCTATTTATACCCTGGATTGCAAGTTCTTGTAATGGAAACCCCCTACTTCATAAGCCTCAGGTTCCCAAAGATGAGTACTCCATTAAAGTCCCTATTTATGCCATATAATATTGTTATTATGGGACTGATGTAGTTATACTGAAACTAAAACGTGTCACAGCTAACTTTCAGGGAGGCAGAATTAAATAGAATTATTACCAAACATGATCAAACATGGAACAGCAGGTCTGTTGTCACAAGATCTGTTTTACAGCACCACCTAGTGAATATTATGAATCCAAATTGTTCTGCACTTTCTATCGTGTTGGGCTTGTACTCATTCCCTTTTAAAAAGGCAACATCCTACGTGATTACGATCATATGCTGCTGTAAACAATTATTAGAATTCACATATACGCAGTTTGTACACATTCATTTTAAGAAGTTCCCTGTAATAATGTAAATGTAAATATCAGTAGCTCCCACATACTGTGTAAAAACTTGTCAGCCATGGCTCAGTGTTAGCACTCTTACCTCTGAGTCAGAAGGTTGTGGGTTTCAAGTCAGAGGAACCATCTTTCAGAAGAGATGTGAAACCATTTCAAAGAAGAGCAGGGGAGTTTTCCCTGGTGTCCTGGCCAAATATTTATGTTATTCTTCAAAAACATGAATTCTGGGAAAAACTGGTATTATTGACAAACTACAAGCAAGGAACATTCAATAAAGAAAAAAACAAGTCTTATTTCACATCACTGTTGATTTGGAATGATAGGTTATTTTTATGTAGCTACTTCAGGGAATAGTAACAACCTGATGGTCATCTTTAGTGAAGGTTTTGTATGGAAGATCTAATCCCACATTTAATTCTATTTTTGAAATATCTCTATCAAGTCTCTCATTTCTTGAACATGATGCAGAAAAGCCTGGTAATTGAGACTGCATAATGGATGAGCCAGATTACAGGCTGCACAACAGGGTTGCAATAACCAGGTCCTGTACTTGCATCAATTACACTCACTAACACTGCTCCCCTCACTTTTTTTTTTATTAATAGGGAAATGTGCACTATTAGCTTGACAATGCCTTAGAATCATAGAAGTTTACAACATGGAAACAGGCCCTTCGGCCCAACATGTCCATGTCGCCCAGTTTATACCACTAAGCTAGTCCCAGTTGCCTGCGCTTGGCCTATATCCCTCTATACCCATCTTACCCATGTAAGAGAGAGAAAAAAACAAGATTGACAGCCAGGGTGACGTTTCAAGCCAAATTCTGTACCTATGCACTAATAACGCATTCCGCATTATGAGCGCATTTACCACAAGAGGTGAAGAACCTGTTAAGAAGAGGATTCATTTAAAATACTCGTGATGCCAGCTATATGTGAGATCTTGGCCATTCTCTTTATTGGGTATAAATGCTCTGCAATAATGTCTTGTTGAATGAATGTGAAATAGAAGCTCACTTGTAAACAAATAGCTTGTATGTTTTGCTTCCCCTTTCATAGAATTACATAGAATGTACAGCACAGAAACAGGCCATTCGGCCCAACAGGCCCATGCCAGTGTTTATACTCCACACGAGCTTTGTCCCTCCCTACTTCATCTAACTCTATCAGCATATCCTTCTATTCCTTTCTCCCTCGTGGTGTTTATCTAGCTTCCCCTTAAATGCATCTGTGCTAGTCGCCTCAACTACTCCTTGTGGTAGCGAGTTCCACATTCTAACCACTCTTTGGGTAAAGAAGTTTCTCCTGAATTCCCTATTGGATTTATTAGTGACTATTTTATATTTATGGCCCCTAGTTCTGGTCTCCCCTGCAAGCCGAACCATTTCCTTTACGTCTACCCTATCAAACCTTTTCATAATCTTAAAGACCTCTATCTGATATCACCCCTCAGTCTTCTCTTTTCCAGAGAAAGAAGCCCCAGCCTGCTCAATCTTTCCTGATAGGTATAACCTAGGTATCATCCTAGTAAATCTTTTTTGCACCTTCTCCATTGCCTCTATATCCTTTTTATAATATGGAGCCCAGTACTGGCAGGTGAGGATCTCAACAGCTTCACATTTCTGTCCATATTTGTTGGTGTCATCGGTAAATGTGGAAAATAAAATATTTTCCTCTACTAGTGCAAACCATTTCTTTAAAAGCAAATGGGCAATTGGGTAAATTAAATCTGAAATAACTTACAACAGTCAGTTAAATGATCCAAATCTAAGAAGTCAATCAACTGTAGGATAAATTTCCACTGACAAAAATTCTTAAAATAAGCATTACTTTCACATAAATATTATATTGAGGTATTAATGTGCATTGTGACTTGCTTATTCCAGTTGACTTGATTATTGAAAAATGAACTTGAATAGTCATAATGCGCAATTAATTATTAATTGATTTATCAGGCCTCCTTATTTAAAAGCATACTATGTGTTTTATGTGGGATTAATAACTTTACTTTTTCATTCAATCATGCATTTAATTCAGCAATGAGCAATCCAAAGAGTTTTATTTTCTACTGGGAAATGTGTACCATAATTCACAATTAAGGTGAGCTATGAATTATTGAAAGTCTAAGAACGCAAGCCTTTGTTTTAATCTAACCCGGTTGACGGACAAAGAGCAGGTTCGGATAGGAAAGCTTTTTACCCTGCCCGATTTTACTCTACATTGACTTCCTGCCCGACCTGAACCCACCCCATTTCCGTCAGGCGGGTTAGGTTAAAATCAGGACTGAAGACTTTTTAAGACTGGAATTTCTTTAGTAAACATTATCTTATTCTACTGTTCATTTTCTTGGACTTGCTTCAACTGGATTTAAACAAAAAAATAGTAAAAAGGCAATACACCATATAAACGGATAGCTCTGAAAATAAAAAGCTTAACCAACGGATGTTGCTTTCTGACCATAGATGAAGGCTTTAATGGGAACTGCCTTTTCACTTAGCCCATTCGGTTCTTAAAGGGACTCTTATCACAGTGCAGAGCTTTCCTTTTAAAGTCTAGCGCCACTTTTACACACAACTCAGAATGTAACAAGCTAAGTTAATTGTTGATTTCAATCGACTACCACTTCCTCCTTAACATTTGAAAAGTAGTAATTAAAACTACTGCCACTTTCCCCACTACTCTGCCTGTTACTTAAACAAAGTATTTGTAGCTCTTTAAGTATTGCCATTGGTCGTCAGTGAAAATACAGGGGGCGGTTTTCATCTTGCTGCCACATAGGAAAATTAGGAACGGGAGTAGGCCATTCAGCCCCTCGACCCTGCTCCAATCAGCCACCTTTGATCCATATCCTTTGATATCCTCACCTAACAGAAATCTATCTATCTCAGTCTTGAATGTTCCAACTGTCCCCCAGCATCCACAGCCTTTTGGGGGAAGTGAGTTCCAAATTTCTACTACCCTTTGTGTGAAAAAATGCTTCCTGATTTCGCTCCTGAATGGCCTAGCTCTAAGTTTATTATGTCTACATAATATTATGAGACATACTATTACTACAAAAGCCCACAAAGAAAAATGGCAACAGGCCAGAGAAAATCATAACATGGATTTTCAAGCTCAGACAACAACACTCCAGGGTTGCTGCAGCATCTTATAAATACCAGAAGTAAGTAATCAGTTGGCAGAGCGGGTTGCTTCTCTCAGGCTCGTGAGAAGTCAAGAGGCCTTGTTTATGCAGCTATGGAATGTTGTAGTTCAGAGCTTCTTTGAGTTCTCTGAAAGCCAGCCTGCAGGAGAAGGGGGTGAGCAGCATGTTTCTTTGTGTGGTTCTCAAATTAAGGTGACTCCTCCCTCCCACCTGATCCAGAATGCTACCCAATTGAATGATGTCTCTTTCCAAAGTTCATCCAGGGGTATATCTGTGAAAAAAAAATCCAAAAGCACATAATTTTAATTTATAATATATCAAACATAAGTGACATTGCATTACTTCATGATTCTATGATTCATGTGTTTTTATATTGTGGTTACTTTGCACTTTTATGTAAAGCAAGGAAATTAGAACAACAACATTATGTATATGTGACAATGACTTTGCAAAAGATACCAGGCTTATATCATTAGGCACATACTATTCATTAGTACAGTCTACCAGGCCAAGGGTTCATCATGTGTCTTGATGATATCATCATGTTCATGGGTTTCAGCAGCACTACACCAGCTGCAAAGGTTATGCTGGAGCTGGCAGAGCTGAACTCTAGCATCAGACACGCTATTTAGCCGGGCCTCACCAGAGGTGGATTAGGTGTGGCTGTTTTAGATTCAACGGTGTAATGTTATGAATTTTTTCAAATTCACGCCAATACTAGCATGAATTCAGTACCAAACGTGCTAGCATAATAACAGCAAAGAGATGACATTATATGAAAGGGAAATCGTGTTTGACAAATTTATTAGAGTTTTTTGAGGATGTAACTAGCAGGGTAGATAAAGGGGAACCAGTGGATGTAGTACATTTGGATTTTCAAAAGGCATTCAATAAGGTGCCACAAGGTACGTGTTCATGGGGTTGGGGGTAATATATTAGCATGGATAGAGGATTGGTTAAAGGACAGAAAACGGAGAGTAGGAATAAATGGGTCATTCAGAAGTTAGTGTGCTGTAACAAGTGGGGTGCTGCAAGGATTGGTGCTTGGGCCTCAGCTATGTACAATTTATATTAATGACTTAGATGAAGGGATCGAGTGTAATGTATCCAAGTTTGCTGGCGATACAAAGGTAGGTGGGAAAGTACTCTGTGAGGAGGACACAAAGAGTCTGCAAAGGGATATAGACAGATTAAATGAGTGGGCAAGAAGGTGGCAGATGGAGCATAATGTAGGGAAATGTGAGGTTATTCACTTTGGTAGGAAGAATAGAAAAACAGAATATTTTTTAAATGGTGAAAACCTATTAAATGTTGGTGTTCATAGAGACTTGGGTGTCCCGGTACAAGAAACACAAGAAGTTTGCATGCAGGTACAGTATTAGGAAAGTAAATGGCATGTTGGCCTTTATTGCAAGGGGGTTGGAGTACAAGAGTAAGGAAGTCTTACTACAGTTATACAGGGCTTTAGTTAGACCTCAACTTTTTTTTATGCGTTCATGGGATGTGGGCATCTCTGGCGAGGCCGGCATTTATTGCCCATCCCTAATTGCCCTTGAGAAGGTGGTGGTGAGCCGCCTTCTTGAACTGCTGCAGTCCGTGTGGTGAAGGTTCTCCCACAGTGCTGTTGGGAAGGGAGTTCCAGGATTTTGACCCAGCGATGATGAAGGAACGGCGATATATTTCCAAGTCGGGATGGTGTGTGACTTGGAGGGGAACGTGCAGGTGGTGTTGTTCCCATGTACCTGCTGCTCTTGTCCTTCTAGGTGGTAGAGGTCGCGGGTTTGGGAGGTGCTGTCGAAGAAGCCTTGGCGAGTTGCTGCAGTGCATCCTGTGGATGGTACACACTGCATCCACTGTGCGCTGGTGGTGAAGGGAGTGAATGTTTAGTGTGGTGGATGGGGTGCCAATCAAGCGGGCTGCTTTGTCCTGGATGGTGTCGAGCTTCTTGAGTGTTGTTGGAGCTGCACTCATTCAGGCTCCATCAGACTCCTGACTTGTGCCTTGTAGATGGTGGAAAGGCTTTGGGGAGTCAGGAGGTGAGTCACTCGCCACAGAATACCCAGCCTCTGACCTGCTCTTGTAGCCACAGTATTTATATGGCTGGTCCAGTTAAGTTTCTGGTCAATGGTGACCCCCAGGATGTTGATGGTGGGGGATTCGGCGATGGTAATGCTGTTGAATGTCAAGGGGAGGTGGTTAGACTCTCTCTTGTTGGAGATGGTCATTGCCTGGCACTTGTCTGGCGTGAATGTTACTTGCCACTTATGAGCCCAAGCCTGGATGTTGTCCAGGTCTTGCTGCATGCGGGCTCGGACTACTTCATTATTTGATGGGTTGTGAATGGAACTGAACACTGTGCAATCATCAGCGAACATCCCCATTTCTGACCTTATGATGGAGGGAAGGTCATTGATGAAGCAGCTGAAGGTGGTTGGGCCTAGGACACTGCCCTGAGGAACTCCTGCAGCAATGTCCTGGGGCTGAGATGATTGGCCTCCAACAACCGCTACCATCTTCCTTTGTGCAAGGTATGACTCCAGCCACTGGAGAGTTTTCCCCCTGATTCTGATTGACTTCAATTTTACTAGGGCTCCTTGGTGCCACAATCGGTCAAATGCTGCCTTGATGTCAAGGGCAGTCACTATCACCTCACCTCTGGAATTCAGCTCTTTTGTCCATGTTTGGTCCTGGCAGAACCCAAACTGAGCATCCGTGAGCATTGGTGAGTAAGTGCCGCTTGATAGCACTGTCTTCGACACCTTCTATCACTTTGCTGAACATTGAGAGTAGACTGATGGGGCGATAATTGGCCAGATTGGATTTGTCCTGCTTTTTGTGGACAGGACATACCTGGTCAATTTTCCACCTTGTCGGGTAGATGCCAGTGTTGTAGCTGTACTGGAACAGCTTGGCTAGAGGCGCAGCTAGTTCTGGAGCACAAGTCTTCAGTACTACAGCTGGGATGTTGTCGGGGCCCTGGAGTACTGCCTACAATTTTGGTCTCTTTATCTAAGGAAGGATATATTTGCCTTGAAGGCGGTGCAATGAAGGTTCACTGGATTAATTCCTGGGATGAGAGGGTTGTCCTATGAAGAGAGGTTGTGTAGAATGAGCCTATACTCTCTGGAGTTTAGAAGAATGAGAGGTGATCTCATTGAAACATATAAGATTATGAGGGGACTTGACAGGATAGATGCTGAGAGATTGTTTCCCCTGGCTGAAGAGTCTAGAACTAGTGGGCATAATCGCTGGATAAGGGGGCGGCCATTCAAGACTGAGATGAGGAGGAATTTCTTCACGCAAAGGGCTGAGAATCATTGAAATGCTCTACCCCAGAGGGATGCTGAGGGGCCGATTTTTGGATGGCCGAGCAGGTGCGTTGGGGTTGGGGAGCTCCTAAAATGGCAGAATCCCAAAGCGGGTTCGAAGCCGGGCTCCAAACCACTGACTTCTGGGTTCCCCAATGATGCGTTCGGGTGCGCGCGCAGCTCCCGCATGCGGGACTCCCACTGGCAATTAAAGCCGGCGGGATGATAATTTACATTGTTATTTAGGTAGTTGAGGTACTTGACAGACCTCATTGACTGGAGATTTTGGCCGGAGTGCAATTTTGAAGGATCCTCAGCGTGTTTCCCGTGCTGTGGGAAACACTCCCTTTTGGAGCAGACGTGTTTCAGCCAGCAGCCAGTGGGAGATGCAAAGGATTATTTGACAGTTGGGGGGAATACCTCATTTATTGCAGCAGAGCACTCTGTTACTTCAGGCAAAGTTTTGGCTGCAACGCCTTTGTCTTTCCACTCAAAATTATTAATTTATACCCTAAACTCTGCTGTGCAAACACATTTACCTACTTTGCGGACGCACTCAAACTCACACCGTCAGGATGGGGGGGGGGGGGCCATAGCTGCATTCATCACTTCATCCGAGGACGAGCAACATCACCAGCCTCGCCAGGCATGCCATCCACCTCCGCCACGTGGAGCTCCACAACACAGTGCTGCGCCACAGGCACCTGCACAAAATAGTCATGAAACTACACATACGCCCACTGTAAGGTGACCCAATGGATGGCATCAAGTGTGGGTGTTCATGGTGAGCCTCATGAAAGGGACTAATTACACACGCCAGTCAAGAATGGCCAAGACGTGGCAGTAGTGGTGACAATAATAATATTTAATGTGTCATTAACAAAAATCAAATATAAATAAAAAACATGACAAACCGTCAAACACCCTTGTGCATCCCCTTTGTGCTCACAAAATCTTTGCCTTATGCTTACGACTATTCCTACGTGGTGCTTCCCCTGTGGCTGCAGCAGAGGTAGTGGCAGGTTGCTCCTGTTCATGCCCTGACCGATTAGATGCTTTGAGCCGACGCCCTCTGGATTTCGGTGCCCGTGAGGGCCCCTCCAAAGACTGTTCCACCTGCACCTATGCAGGGGCAGACTCGACCACCTGGAGAGGAGGCAGCATTGCGGGTACTGGTTGAGAGAGGGGCAATGGGTAAGACGTGGGAGGGCTTTGAGTGGCGTCCCCACTTCCATGTCCCCTTTCGCCATTATCCATATCCTGGGCCAGGCCCAGATCACTCCTACCGCCCTGCTGGACGACAGTTTGGAGGACATGTAAGAAACCTTGTAAGGCCAGTGCTAGTGTATCTGCCTGCCTGTCGAAGACGGCAGAAAGTTGCTCACCCTGAGTCTGAAGAGCCGTTGTCAGGGCCTCAATGGACTCATTGGTGAGCCGTGCTCGAAGCTCGATGGAGGCTAGCCTTCCCTCCATCGCAGGCATTCCCACACCTACCCGCAACACTATCTCAGAGATGCCCTCACGTCCCTGTGACAGTATCTCAGAGATTCCCTCCTGTACCTGTGCCACCATTCCACTCATGCAGGAGTTGGACTCCTCCATCCTCTGCGCGATTGTGGAGAGTGTGCGTGGCACCTGTTCCAGCACCTCGCAAATGTACTGCTGCCCCTCGATCATTCTCCTTTTAAAGGATAGCCCCCAGGGTTCAGCATCTGTGTCCAGCTGAGCAGAGCCTGGAGAAGAATGCTCCCACCGAAGTAGACTCTCCACAGCTGCCCCTGTCACCAGCGTCTGCTCGTGCTCACATGCGTGTGGTGACTCACCGTGTGCGACCCCAACTAACTGAGGATGGGGACCCACCAAGATGTGTGTATCTGCGCTGGTGGATAGCTTGCTTAGATGTGACGGTGCCCCCTCAGAGGCCGGCAGGTCCTCTGAGAAATCGCCCTCCGCCGTCACGGCAGTCATTGAAGGCCCTGCAAGAGAACAGAAGACAATATTAAGCATGATGAAAGATGTTGAAGTGCTGAAGATGGCAAGGCATGTTAACATCATTTGCTATTGTGAGTGCTGAATGTTAAAGTTCTGTCACCAGCCGTTTGTCGGGTGGCAGTCTCGGCATTCCCGATGGACAGGCACTCGAGGGTGTGGCTCACTTCAAGAGCATCATGCTCCGCATCCGTGAGGACCACCTGATGTTGCGGGCCCCCTCTCCGGTCTTCGCCCTCTTGTGTGCATTCTGGGCTCCCTTCTCCTATAAGGGGAGAAAGTAGAGAGGCATGAGTGAGGGATGGTGACGTGGCCAACCACTGAATGCATTGGTTTGGGTGAGGCTGACCATGAAAGAGATGCTTCAGAGGTTGAGTATGAGACAGAGCCATAACAATGTATGAGGATTGGGTTGAGTGGTAGTGGTGGGATGAGTACTGGGGAGGTGAGTAAGTGTAGGTAAGTTGAGGATGAGGTTTGAATGGGTGTGAGGAGTGATGTGATAGAGTAGTGTTGGCAGTGCAGAAGGAGTTGTGGGGTGGGGGCGGTGATGTGGAAAACGAGTGTAGGAGAATGAGTAAGTGTCCTCACTTTGGCTGACCTACTTAGGTCAATGAAGCGCTTCCTGCACTGGATCCATGTGCAGGAGAAGTTGCTGCATCTGGTGACCTCCTCTGCCACCTTGAGCCAGGCCTTCTTGGTGGCAGTGACAGGCCACTTCCTCCCGTCCACTGGGTAGAAAATTTCCCCCCTCCTCCTCACCCCATCCAGAAGGACCTGGAGTGAGGCATCATTAAATCTGGGAGCAGCCTTTCCCCGGTCTGCTCCATGCTGTACTTTTGGTTGGTTGCTGCAGGAACAGCAATGGAGGACTGCCCCTTTAAATAGGGATCCTCCAGCTGACAGACTGTGATGCCACTGCGCTGGTTGACGACGGGAAACCCGGAAGCCATGGTAAGTGCCTTCAATTTACCCGCGATCGCATGGGGAACGGACCGATTTTGTTACCACGCGCCCAGTCGCGCCCCCCCCCCCCCGCTGCCATCCCGCCTCCCTGGTAATATCGGGGCCTGAGTCTTTGAATATATTTAAGGCTGAGATGGATAGATTTTTGGACTCTAAGGGAATCATAGGATACGGGGATCAGGCGGGAAAGTGGAGATGAGGTTGAAAATCAGCCATGATCTGATTGAATGGCGGAGGAGTCTCGAGGGGCCGTATGGCCGACTCCTGCTCCTATGTTCTTATGTTCTTACAGGAAAGGTGAGGAAGCTTTTCTACTGTTATTATTAATGGGAAAAGAAAATCAAGCAAGAGCCCAGGTATGTGGGCTCTACTCTTTACATTATTGCAGGTTTACCATCTCTGCCTCTTTTGACCTGTGCTACTGTGAACCACCAAGTGCAGATTTCACCAGGGATATATTAAAGCACCCACTGTTTATTTTTGCTACGAGGGTTGTCAAAAGAATACACTGGCCTAGATTGTCTGTTTACTTTACATTGGGTCCCTGGGCAGGAAATGCAACAGGAGTCAATCTGATAGCTCCTTGCTCATCTCCGCTACTTCTCAGATGTCTCACCAAGTGACGTGGGACATACAGCCACCCATATATGGGCATTTTCTAACCATGTAAATGACATAAATACATCATCTGACTTTTGTCCTGTCATTTGAGCCATAGCAACGCTGGATGCCAGAGACAACTACGGCCGGCATTAGGGCCATTTTAACATCTAAAGGCTAAAAGCCTGTTCAATCAATCGCTCATGGATTTAAATTATTATTTATCAGCTTGCTGCAATCAGCATTAATAATCTGATCTCCTATTTGGTTAAAATGTTTGCTTGGGGATAACAAGTATAAATCAACCTACAGGAGTTCATATTTTCAGGTGAAAGTTTTATGAAAGTCATTTTGGATAAACAGTTTAACTTTACTTGTTATTTGTCTCCCTATTTACTCACCGTTCCTCTCCGGTTAGTTCTGGTATTCAGCCCTTTCCCCTCATTAAGGAAGGCAGGGTATTAGAGCTGAGAGCCCATCCACCAATGCAGTTAATGTTACTCCTTGGTTAATAATCACAGCATTTGCGGATAAGCAACAACTAATGGAAGGCTTTGAATTATATAACGGAGTAATGTTGCATGAAAACATATTTTCAAACTCTACACAAATTCCTCTCTTTATAATACCATCTTTGAATGTCATACAATAATATGTTGTAGTGAGGGGTGTGTTTTTATAGAGGTGTTCTTATATATAAATTATGTTTATTAACAACATAAGCATCTGTTAACCAATCCTTGTTATACCATAGAGTTCAAGGTGGATCGGAATATTATAGTGCATGAAAGCAGAATACAACAACTGTTCATTAAATCTTTATAAATAGTCTTGCTAATATATAAATACTCATTATTTCATTTAATGTAAATGTATCTGTGGTTTCATCTAATAGGGAGTGTTATCCTTTCTCCCTCTCAATATATGTTAAAATGAGTTTTAATTCTTTAAGTCAGTTTTAATTCACCAAATGATGTGGTGCTGATGCCAGCCACATTTAGGTAAATTAGGGGTTAATGAAGAGAGCAGCAACGAGAATGAATTCTGTTTCCAAGTTCCTATTACTGTCTGTTAGTATTAGTGACTGTCATCCAACGCCCACGTGCCAGAAATATAAGCCAGAAACGTCATTTTCCATGTGTAATTGAAGTGGGAATAAATGAAGTGGAAAGACACTGTCTAATCTGATCAACATGTAGAATGGTATTTTGACATGTAAATTATACCTTTCCTATATATTTTTTTTCCAAATTACACTCTCTCCTGTCATGTTTTTGCTTCAGTTTAAATCATATCTTAATCTCCCATCTCTCAATAATTATGCCATCATTCTCCTGCTCCTAACACTGTATAATGGTATTTTATATGATGTGCCATTCATTATTAACTAAAGTCTGTAAAGTGGTATTATTTTCACTGCAGTTAAATATGCGTTGAGCTTACTGTATACAGATTTTATAAAATATTTTAATTTGTGCTTCTCCAATAAATATTGTGGAACACAAGACATATCTTGACACGCCCTGCATCAGAGACCCCAGGTTCAAGTAACCACAATATCAGATGAGAAGAGATCAACAGGGGTTTTTTGTTACTTCTGAGATCCACCACTAGTGAGACTGGTCTCCTTCCAGAAGAAATCAATAGTTCATCGCACACCTTACAGAGCAGATCATTGTACAGGGTGCATTCTACGGTGCCCTATAATATTACAATGGCATGGAGTTTCCGCTTTGGGTAGAATCTGCAAAATTGCGCTGGCACATTTTACGCCAAGTTTCCGCTAAAATGCATTAACATAATCACAAACATAAAATCTGCCATGAATCAGTGCAATTCAGTAAATTAACATAGCGTAATCCTTTATTATTTTTGCAATAAAAAATATTCATTGATGTATTTAAGAGTGGTAACCTGGTGCAGTTTTATTAATACAGCTGAAAATGTGTATATCATGAAAAATAAGTATTTTTAACAAGAGTGTCTGATCTTCCACCTGCGAGTGACCAGATTTTAAATCACTGAAAATGACTCAAAAAACCTATACTGAAGCATTTACTAGTTTCATTGGTGTACACTAGTCAGTTTCTTAGTAAATTAATATATTTTTAAATATAAACCGTGCCTACTAGTGCCTGTGCACCTAAAAAAAATGAGCTTAATTTTAAAACCCTCCTCGAACGGGCACAATCATCAGAAACCCGCAATCCTCATTGTTTCAATTAGGGGGATGCCCAGTTTTGTGGGTGGGGCCAGCTTCAGCACGATTTTGTTTAGCCAGCGCAAAACATCGTGGAAACTCAAATTACACTAGGCTTCTGCCGCTGAACTTGCAAACTAAACAAGACAGCAGAGACCAGTAGTGGTCACCAGGCTCATCACACTGCCTTGCCCATTTAGAAGATGATGTCAGGGAGGGACAACAGGTCCTGAAAGTGAATAGAAAAAAAAATACAGAGAAATGGAGGGAGGGAGGGGGAGAAAGTAAAATAATAGTCGTACCGTGATAAGTTCTGTCATTCCACGTACATGAATAAGAGATTAGGCAATGATGAGCGTTTAATCAGAATGTTAGAATAACAGGGAAAGCTTGGCAGATGAGCAGATGTAGCTGATTGCTAATAGTAGACCCTAGTGTATTGGAACCAAAACACTTACCTTTGAGATCATTATTGCTATTGGTTTGTGGGTGCATGTGTTTTTTTTTAATGAAAACTGTTTAATTTGCCTTCCATTCCTATCTATAATTGTCCCGTCTTCATATCAGCAGCGTTGATGCGGAAAAATCAAAGGTTGTGAAGCAGCTTGAATTTGTGGGATACGCTTACAGAATTGTAAACATTAAACCATATGATAGCATTTTTACACGTGTGCTTGACATTGTGGCTCATATGCATACTGTATATGATTTAATACATATTTATACAACAAACTCACGTTTTTGAATCAGTCGGGATGAGCTGAGAATTTAAGATTCAGCCTGTGCTTCAGCAGCTTAAATCTATTGCTTTGGAATTCTTCAGAGGATATCACTTCAATTAAGGAAATACCAGAACAGATCTTGTAGAAAAACACTCCCAGTTCTTCTATATGCCCTTGTTTATTCTTTGAGTGTGTATGAGTTCAGGAATCTTAGGACAGCCTTCAGTTTATGCGATATATATATATTATCAGTGTTATTAATTTTTACTGATGTGTAATATAACTGTACTGGGCATTGAAAATATTCAGTATTATAGAACATAGAGAATAATAGATATCCAGGTTAATATTCAAGGCTGTGACCCACTTGCTGAGTGCAGGTAAAATCATCAATTGAATCTTTAGCTTTTATAAAATACTAGTAGATCTCCCATGGCAATGCTCATGGTCTGTCATAGGATGCAGTGGTACAGGATGCAGAGTTCAACTACAGCATCACCAAGTCCTGTTTATGTAAGCAATTCCTATTGCAGCTAATTACCCATTGGTATTTTCAATATTAAATGTTATAAAAAGTGACTAAAATCACAACAATAGAAATTAAAGTTTGTGGACAAGAAATGCACACATACACAAGATCTTTAATATAATATACATGTGAACCCTTTAAGTTCACTGAAGCCTTGAACAGATATCCAGCCAATTTTTATTCTTTACGTGCATATTTTTGTTTTTTTTATGGCAATGAGATTCCCCAGTTGAGTCATTGTTGCTAATCCCCAAATTGTCTCATTGCTTCTAACCACCTCATGATGACTCCTGAGGTTTGCTGCTGAGCTCAGCCTCACATGACAGGAAGGGGGACATTTTATAGGATTACAGCATTAAATCAAGGCTTTTCACTGGACAATACAATCTCTCATCTTTGTGATATGACAGAAGCAAAATAAATGTATTAAAAAACAATTCCCTTTCTTTTGGATTTTACATCTGGTTGTACAAAGAACTTCTATTCATATAGTACCTTTCACATCCTCAGAATGTCCTAAAGCACTTCACAGTCACTGTTGTAATGTAGAGAAACATGGAAGCTAAATTGGGAACAGAAAGGTCCCACAAACAGCAACGAGTTAAATGATCACATAATCTGTTTTTAGTGGTGTTGATCGAGGGATAAATGCTGGGAGAAATCTCCTACTCTTCAAATAGTATCATAGAACCTTTTATGTCCACCTGAGATCGCAGACATGGCCTCAGTTTAACATCTCATCTGAAAGATAGCATCTCTGACAGTGCAGTACTCCCTCTGTACTGCACTTAAGTATCAGCCTGGATTATGTGCTCAAAACTCTGGAGTGGGGCTTGAACCTATGACCTTCTGACTCCAAAGCTAGAGTGCTACCACTGATGGAGGTAATCCTAGTTTCACTTCCCTTAATTCTAATTTTGTGCTTAAAGTATTTGATATTTTCAGTAGAAGAAAATATTTATAGTTAAAGCTGTTCGTTTATCTGAACAGCGCGGTCTTTTTTTTTCTGAACATGAGCAAGACCTGGACAACATCCAGGCTTGGGCTCATAAGTGGCAAGTAACATTCGCACCAGACAAGTGCCAGGCAATGACCATCTCCAACAAGAGAGAATCTAACCATCTCCCCTTGACATTCAACGGCATTACCATCGCCGAATCCCCCACCATCAACATCCTGGGGGTCACCATTGACCAGAAACTTAACTGGACCAGCCACATAAATACTGTGGCTACAAGAGCAGGTCAGGGGCTAGGTATTCTGCGGCTAGTGACTCACCTCCTGACTCCCCAAAGCCTTTCCACCATCTACAAGGCACAAGTCAGGAGTGTGATGGAATACTCCCCACTTGCCTGGATGAGTGCAGCTCCAACAACACTCAAGAAGCTCGACACCATCCAGGACAAAGCAGCCCTCTTGATTGGAACCCCATCCACCACCCTAAACATTCACTCCCTTCATCACCGGCGCACAGTGGCTGCAGTGTGTACCATCCACAGGATGCACTGCAGCAACTCACCAAGGCTTCTTCGACAGCACCTCCCAAACCCACGACCTCTACCACCTAGAAGGACAAGGGCAGCAGGCACAAGGGAACAACACCACCTGCACGTTCCCCTCCAGGTCACCTTCCCGACTTGGAAATATATCGCCGTTCCTTCATCGTCACTGGGTCAAAATCCTGGAACTCCCTTCCTAACAGCACTGTGGGAGAACCTTCACCACACGGACTGCAGCGGTTCAAGGCAGCGGCTCACCACCACCTTCTCAAGGGCAATTAGGGATGGGCAATAAATGCCGGCCTCGCCAGCGACGCCCACATCCCATGAATAAATTTATAAAAATTAAAGAATAGAGATGATCACTTTTTCTAAATAAATAATTTTTTTGAACACCTGGAGATATTAACTGGGACACTTGACATTCTCATCTTTTACAGTCACATCTATGTATTATAGGACAGGTTACTATACCAATGGTTCATTCATACTGAAATCAAATATTTTAAAACCTTTTGATTGCATTAAGGTATAGAAGGAGTTAATTGAATTATTAGCTGCTACAAAAAAGAATGATCATCTCGATGTGAATTTTGATTAGAGATTCAATTGCAGGCTGTGCAGGGAAGTGTTACAATGTGGTTCCATGCGATTTTCTATTGCACATTAATCTGCGGAACTCTCATGTCTACACAATTATTTTAAAGCTCATTCTGACTTTCATAAACTGCATATTACTGCAGAAATAAGGGTATAAAGGATTAGATTCCAACAGTTGTACCTTAGAGAATAAAATGATTTTTCCAGCCTTGTAAAATAAATAATTTGTTGGGTTTAAGTTAAAATGCTATTTATGCAGTATTGCAAGCATGTGGAGTAATATAAACATAAACTGACAAGTGATTATATGAGTTATGAATAATGTGTTTTGATACTGAGAAGATATCTGCTAAATTCACCCCATCGAATTGTAACATATTTTTACAATCTATTTAATCTTTTCAGCCCTAATGTTGGGCTCTATGTATTGTCTGTTGCACCAATTGCACAGATTGCAGGCAGTGTGACTGAAACAGCCACAAACCTATGTGAAATCAATAAATATGCAAGAAGAAAATACATTTTATCTTTTGTAAAGGTGGACAGCAAATCATTGATCTAAGATATGAATTTTAACTAATTCTATTGCACCCTGCCCGACGTATGCAACTCTAGGTAAGAGTTTGCATTCAGTCAGCTTTGGAGAGGAGAGAATTGCCATTTCTGGGCAGTGAACCGATGTGGATCTAAATATCTTGATGACTACTTCATTATATAAAACAACAGAGAAGTGGGGAGGAAATGTGTACTAGTACCTCATAAGTGCAGATTAAATCATGGTTATACTATTTACATCTCCTCAATTTGCACTTCCCACTGTAAGGTGTAAGGGAACTTATTAGTCAGTAAATTGATGTTAGTCCCGTAGGCTATCCCCTCCTCCATACTGAGTGACTTCTCATTGCTCTCAATGGCAGATAATGCCAATCACTATAAAAATCCTGACATTTCCAATAAACCAGAATACAACAATAAACAGCGAAGCACAACAGACTCTCTGTACAATCTGGGTCTGACCTCTGACAGGATATATCCATCTTTATGCAGGTGGATAATAAATTTAAATAAACAATGAACATTGAGACCAGAGGTATTTGGAAAACAAGCCGCTGAGTAATGTTAGCCACATAATTCTCAAGTGGTACAGGCTTGAGAGAGTGATGTGAGCCACAGAAAATGTTTAAGTGAAGTTTTTGTGACCTGAAGTAGCCTTCATCCTTTTGGTGATAATTTGTTCTCCATTAAACACTGATAATTCACTTTTTGCCCACCTGTCACGTACCATTGACAACATTGAATTATCCACTTATATAGAATCATAGAATGGTACAGCACCGAAAGGGGCCATTCGGCCCATCATGCCTGTGCCGGCTCTTTGAACGAGCTATCCAATTAGTCCCACTCCCCTGCTTTTTCCCCATAGCTCTGCAAATTTTCCCCATTCAAATATTTATCCAATTCCCTTTTGAAAGTTTTTATTGCATCTCCTTCCACCACCACCTTTCATAACAACTCGCTGTGAATTTTCTTTTCCTTGTTCTTTTGCCAATTACCGTAAATCTGTATCCTCTGATTACCAACCCTTCTGCCACTGGAAACAGTTTCTCCACAAAACCCGTCATGATACTGAACAACTCTGTCAAATCTCCCCTTAACCTCCTCTGCTCTAAGGAGAACAAGCCCAGTTTCTCCAGTCTCTCCACATCTTTGATCCCTAGTACCATTCTAGTAAATTTCCTCTGCACCCTCTCTAAGGCCTTGACATCCTTCCTAAAGTGTGGTGCCCTGAATTGGCCACAGTGCTTCAACTGGAACCTAACCACTGTTTTATAAAGGTTTAGCATCACTTCTTTGCTTTTGTACTCTTATGCCTCTATTTATAAAGCCAAGGATCCCGTATGTCTTTTTAACAGCCTTCTCAACTTGTCTTGCCACCTTCAAAGATTTATACGCTCCCAGGTTTCTCTGTTCCTGCACTCCCGTTAAAATTGTACCATTTATTTTATATTGCCTCTCCTCATTCTACCTACCAAAGTGAATCACTTCACACTTCTCTGTGTTAAATTTCATCTGCCATGTGTCTGTCCATTTCACCAGTCTGTCCATGTCCTTCTGGAGTCCGTTACTATCCTCCTCACTGTTAACTACATTTCCGAGTTTCATGTCATCTGCACAAACTTTGAAATTATGCCCTGTATACCCAAATCCAGGTCATTAATATATATTGAAATGAGCAGTGATCCCAACACCGACCCCTGGGGAACATCACTGCACACTTCCCTCTAGTCCGACAAACAACCGCTCACCACTACTCTCTGTTTTCTGTTCCTTAGCCAATTACGTATCCACGCAGCTACTGCCCCTTTAATCCCATGGGCTTCAAATTTGTTAACAAGTTTATTATATGGTATTTGATCCAATGCCTTTTGAAAGTCCATATACACATCATCAACCGCACTACCCTCATCGACCTTCTCTGTCACTTCATCAAAGAACTCAAGCAAATTAGTCAAACACGATTTGTCTTTAACACATCTGTGCTGGCTTTCATTTATTAACCCATATTTTTCCAAGTGCCAATTCATTTTGTCCCGGATTATTGCCTCTGAAAGATCCCCCACCACCAATGTTAGGCTGAGTGGCCTGTAGTTGTCGGGTTTATCCCTCTCCCCTTTTTTGAACAGGAGTGTAACATTTGCAATCCTCCAGTCCTCTGGCATCACCCTCATATCCATGGAGGATTGGAAGATTGTGTCCAGAGCCTCCAAAATTTCCATCTTTACTTCCCTTAGCATCCTAGGATGCATCCCATCTGGACCAGGTGACTTTTCTACTTTGAGCACTGCCAACCTTTTAAGTACCTCCTCTTCATCTATTTTTACCGTTTCCAATTTCTCCACTATCTCGTCCTTTACTGTGACATTGGCAGCATCCTCTTCTTTAGTGAAGACAGATCAAAATATTCACTTAGCCTCAGCCATGCCCTCTGCCTCCACAAAATGATCTCCTTTTTGGTCCCTAATCAGCCCCAACCTTCCTTTGACTACCCTTTTACTATTTATACGTTTATACTTTTGAGTTCCCTTTTATGTTAGCCGCTAATCTAATCACGTATTTCCTACATTTCGGTAGGAAGAATGAGGAGAGGCAATATAAACTAGAGGGCACAACTCTAAAAGGGGTACATGAACAGAGAGATCTGGGGGTATATGTGCACAAATCGTTGAAGGTGGCAGGGCAGGTTGAGAAAGTGGTTAAAAAAGCATTCAGGATCCTGGGCTTTATAAATAGAGGCATAGAGTACAAAAGTATGGAAGTCATGATGAACCTTTATAAAACACTGGTTCGGCCAAAACTGGAGTATTCTGTCCAGTTCTGGGCACCGCACTTTAGGAAAGATATGAAGGCCTTAGAGAGGGTGCAGAAGAGATTTGCTAGAATGGTTCCCGGGATGAAGGACTTTGGTTATGTAGATAGACTGGAGAAGCTGGGGTTGTTCTCCTCAGAGCAGAGAAAGTTGAGAGGAGATTTGATAGAAGTATTCAAAATCATGAAGGGACTAGACAGAGTAGATAGAGAGCAACTGTTCCCATTGGCAGAAGGGTCAAGGACCAGAGGACATAGATTTAAGGTGATTGGCAAAAGAACCAAAGGTGACATGAGGAAAAACCTTTTTACACAGCGAGTGGTTAGGATCTGGAATGCACTGCCAGAGGGGGTGGTGGAGGCAAATTCAATCATGGCCTTCAAAAGGGAACTGGATAAGTACTTGAAAGGAAAAAAATTGCAAGGCTACGGGGAAAGGGCGAAGCGGTGGGATTAGCTAGATTGCTCTTGCATAGAGCTGGCACGGACTCGATGGGCCAAATGGCTTCCTTCCGTGCTGTAACCTTTCTATGATTCTATGATTCTATACACTCTCTTTGCCCCTATTATTTTCTTTTTCAATTCTCCTCTGCACTTTTTGTGTTCAGCTTGGTTCTCTACTGAATTATGAACCTGACATTTATCATAAGGCTCCTTTTTCTGTTTCATTTTAACCTCTATATCTTTAGTCATGCAGGGAGCTCTAGCGTTGGATGCCCTTCCTTTCCCCCTCGTGGGAATGTGTCTAGTCTATACCCGAGCTATCACCTCGTTAAAGGCCTCCTATTGCTCATTTATTGTTTTACCTGCTAATCTTTGATTCCAATCCACCTGGGTCAGATCCCTTTTCAGCTCACTGAAATTAGCTCTCCTCTAGTTGAGTATTTTCACATTTGATTCTGTAGATACATTATTCTCTTGATCAACAATTTCAACTGCTGCCGTGAGGTAAGAAAGCTGAAAATTGTGGGTGAACCGTGCTCTCATTCAGCCAGCTCCCTGTTCAACTAAAGTAATGCTCCTCAGGCTGAGCATTGATCAATAACCCTGATCACCTGTAAGCACTACATCAGTTCGTACATTTGGCCACTACTTGGCCTGCAATGCAAACAGTCTATTATTAGCAGCTTTAAACAAATGGCAAGTGTACCTTACACTTAAGTGATGGGCCTAATTGAAATAGTCTCCATCAAAAGGATGCAATCTAGGACTGGAAACCCATCGCCCATCGCCAATCAAAAGATCCTGCAACCTGATTCCAGATCGCATCAATGCCACTTTGCAAATCCGCTTTCATCCCCAATTTTTCCTTCCTTGATGGATCAGTGTTGTCTCCATCATGCACCTCCATATTGCCTAGAAATTAGTTTTGGTGATATCAGAAGATGAACACGTAATGCGTTTATGTTAGAATCCTCTGTCCACTACTTGCACCCAGGTAATTTTTTTGGGAAGATTAATGACAGAAGGAATTTCAGCCCCAGAATATTGGAGAGTGAGTCACGCAATAGTCCAAGTTTTATAGCATCATCATTTACATAACGTACGAAGAGGTGCAATATACACATAGCCAACACATGTGCCTGATTTTATACTGAATTAAACATATAGAAGAAAAATTTTTCTCCAGCTAAATATTGGGAAGACTGAAGCCATTGTCTTCAGCCTCTGTCACAAACTCCATACCTTTGCCACCAAATCCATCCACCTCCCCAGCCACTATTTCAGGCTAAACCACTTTGTTCCCAAGGTCAGCATTCGATTCGACCCTATGATGAACTTCCGGCTTCATAAATTTCTTCATCACAAAGACCGCTTACATACATCTGGTAATATTGCCAGCCTCTGCCCCTATCTCAGCCCACATGTCGCTGAAGCCCTGAATCATACCTTTGCCACCTTTAGGTTTCAGTATTCCAGTGCCCTCCTGGCTGGCCTCCCATCCTCCACCCTCTGTAAACTTTAGCTCATCCAAAACCGTGTTGCCTATATCCTATCCCACAGCATCCCTCACTCGCCCATCGTCCTATCCTTGCTAACCTAAATTAGCTCCTGATCCCCAACACCCTAAATTTAAAATTCTCATCCTCATGTTTAAATCCCTCCACAGCCTCGTCCGTCTCTATCTATGTAATTGCCATCGGTTCTACAACCCCCCAAACTCTCCATTCCTCTAACTAGTCTTCTTGTGCATCACCCTCTCCCTTCATCCTGCCATTGATGGCCGTGTCTTCGTCCGCCTAGGTCCTATGCTCTGGAATTCCCTCCCTAAACCAGTCTGTGTCTCCAACTCCCTTTCCTCCTTTAAGGCCGTCCTTAAAACCCACCTCTTTAACCGTGCTTTTGGTCACCTCTCCTAATATCTCCTTTATTGGTTCAGTTTTCATTTTTCCCTTACGCCTCTATGATGCACCTTGGTATGTTTTCCTATGTCAAAGATGCGATAAGAATCCAAATTGTTGTTATGGTGTATGAAAAGGACATCAGATAGGTCTCACTGTTAAAGTGTGTGGATAAATGTGTAAAAAGGAATTGGTCTTTAATATAAAGACATAAATGTATCTTGCCCATGAGCATTATAACTTTTTATTCTACAGCACAATCCTGTTAAGAAGCAATTCTGAAAACATGTACATTTTGTTTGCAATGTATCTTTGAAATGAAACAATACATATTATAGCCCACAAATTCAATGGAGTGCTTTTGAATACAATTTGAATTATTTCGCTGAGCTGATAAAGAAAGAATTGAGGGTGCTGGGCCCTCGCCCTCTGTGTAAGAAAGACAGTCGGAAATTTAATTACTTCTTACATTTTAGAAGCTGAAGTGTGGACAGGGAGACTGGGTGATTCCGAAATCAGATTACAATTGATGACACTATAAGCAGTGAAAAAAGAGTGAGACCGCAGCTGTCAGTGTTTAATTTCACAGAACATTTACTGACCCACAGGTGGGAATTGCAGGGAGTAGTCACTGTTATTTGGACAATGAGTATTGAATAGGTGATATGAAATGCTAATCCAATTAACTGTGATAGCAGATGGCCAGAAATTAATTTAAAAAGCTATAGGTTTATCGAAAAAGTAAACTAAACCATTACGTCAATGTCAAATGCTTGTGACAGGTTCAGTCTGAATTAGATTTTTTAGGATAATGGACTTTTTTTATTATACAGAGGAATTGGTGGGTGAAATTTCAATGCAATTGGTCTGGAAGATGCTGGACATTGAAGTCTAAGTTAACAGGGAATTAATCACAACTCTTTGAAACTGTACAAGCACAGATGTGGCTGCAGAATTGTGCATAACCACACACATACACACTTCAGACGGTTGTGGGTTCAAGTCTCACTCCAGAGACCTCAGCACATAATCCAGGCTGACACTTCAGTGCAGTACTGAGGGAGTGCTGCACTGTCAGAGATGCCATCTTTTGTATGAGACATTCAACCGAGTCCCTGAATGCCCTCTCAAGTGGACATAAAAGATCCCACAGCACTATTTCTAAGAAGAGCAGGGGAATTCTCCTGGTGTCCTGGCCAATATTTATCCCTCAATCATTAAAACAGATGATCTGGTCATTATCACATTGCTGTTTGTGGGACTTTGCTGCTGTGTTTCCTACATTGCAACAGTGACTACACTTCAAAAGTACTTCATTGGCTGTAAATCACATTTGGACTTCCTGAGGTCATGCAAGGCACTAAATAAATGCAACTTCTTGCTTTCTTTCTTTAACCAGTGCCCTGCACATCTCCTGAAGTATATGTTGTGTACATGGGATGGGCAAATGAAGGTGCCCTGATTGTAAACCTCCATTCTTCACATTAAAGAAAAATATGTTTTCCTCTAATATCCAACCAAGACAGTGGCCAAAAGTCCTGTCCCAGGCTTCTTTCCATGCGGTTCTTCAGCCAGTTGCTAGGAGATGTCCAAGAACAGTCCAAAGTAACCTGCTGATTTTCCCTTACTCTCCATGACCTCTTCTGGGGTCATGACCAAGACTGGAGTTTCATTGGATGAGGGATGGTAGCCAGGAGATGTATTGAAGAATGTCACCCTCAGCAAAATCATGCACAGCTGCCATTTTGATTTGGGTCCATTAAAACCTATAAAATGGGAGAATTAGCATTTCACTCACAAAAAGAGGAAGATAATCCATAATTTTGATTTTTATTAAATGTAATGAAAGGCAGATTGAAATGATTCACATTAGCAATGGAGGCTTGTCATTATATTGAATAATACAGTGGATAGCTTGGAGTTGCTTTAGGCACTTTAACTAAACTTAAATTTATTAAGTTAGCTGCCTACTGTTTTGCTCATGTTTTGCAGCTAAAAGGAAGTTGTAGTCTTTGCAGAATACCTGACAACTAGCAGCTGTTTAACACGAGTCACATCTTTTTTGTTACACAACCTTTTTAATATCTATGGGCACTTCAAACATATTCTGCAGGATATCTGAAAGTAAGCAATTGTTTAGTGTAGGTCAAAGCTCTAACAGCTATATCGGATCAGAAGTATCGTGTTTCTTAGTGGCTCAGAGAATCTGCTGGAGTAGATAAAACATACTTCATACCACACATGATGGTATCACCTTCATGAAATATTATAACTGGGAACAGACAATATTGTGATGTGTTTTACAGTAACATCACTGGAACAAGTCTACACAATATAGTTTGCATTTAAAATTAATACTCCATTTAATTCTTACAATTGAAATTGAATTTCCTTATCTAGTCTATGTTATGAACAGAGTACACAATGGGAAACAGTGGGATATAATCTAAATTCCATTTGTTGTACAGACCACAACTCAATCATGGGGTATAAAGATAGTCCATGTACAAGATATAAATCACAACCATAGAATCGGTAGGTGCCTTGCCTGCCTAACTTTAGCTAAAAATTCATATGTTCAGTTTCGTTTACTTTTGAAAAACTCATGCTTCCTTTTCTGAACAGTAAGAGTTACAGATGACAAGACAGAACAGGATAGATTTTATAAGTATGAATAAAGGGCATAAACTGAAAATGTAAAAATGGGTAGAGATCAGTTCCACTAAGATTTCAGCCCATTTAGCACCCCATCCAATTTTCTGTTTGTGTTTTGTACTTATGCCTGAGGTTCCTATCAGAGATAATTTCATTAAAACTAGGCCCCATGGATGTGATTCGGGCACCCAATCAATTTCCTTTCATTTATGCAAGTATAGGCTCGGTCATTTATCTTCCCATATAATATGAGGGTTGCAGTGTTATGCTGCTCCATCATTTGGCCAAGTCTCAGTTTCCTGACTAGTACCAGCCATTGTGTATTGTCAGGCATTTTTCAAAATTATAAAACAGCCTTTTCAAAGGCTGAAAAATATATTAAAAATATTACAAACCTTTGCAAAGTCTACCAATTCTTCTCCCTGTTTAAAAATGGGTGGAGAGCCACCACACCTTTAAGTAGCTACATTTCTTTGATTTTATCCATTACACTTTGTTAGCTGCCCGAAAAGGCTGGCCACATCCATCACCACCACTGTCCCTCCCCCCCTCCACCCTGGTGAATTCCCAACCCCTAGGCCCAATGTGGGCAGGGAATCCATCTACATATGCAAATTAAGTTAACCATGCAAAATCAAGTAGGATCAAACACTAACAGGTAAGTAGAAGTTAATAATGCACCAAACAACTAACTTCTGTCAGACTCTCTGTCAAAAATCTACCCAATTGTTTTTGTTATATATCCTCTATTTATACAATAAGTGGAAATGCTACAAATATTAAATTAGGTGCAGTATGAAGCAGGGCTACTTGCTTTAAACAAAGGATTAATTTCCTGTTTCTTTACATGTTAATGCACCCAAACCAATAGGGCATGTGCCCACAATTCTGCTGCAAATGAATTTGCACAATATAAATTTGAACAAAAGAAAACCCAGCCAATCATGTCAGACCTACATTAATTCTCTTGTCAACTAAGAAGAAGAATCAGAAGGAACTATTATATAATTTTTTTTAAATCTCATTCAGGTCCTTCAGTCATCACAAAGTACCATTTCCAGCTTTATTGCTACCTTTATTGTTAACAGCCCTGCTTCCTTGTAATCCATTCTCCTATTGTCCATGCCATGATGTCCACTAATGGTGCAATTCAACGCAAAATAGTTTGATCATTTAGGAGCAATTTCTCAGTTGTCCAGCCATTCGCTGTCAAGATTACAGATAACTGAGGAAATCAGTCACCCTTGTAACCTTTAGCAATTTTTTAATAAACATGGAACAAGGCTGAAGATCCAAAAGTAGAATGCTACGATTGGCACGGTTTAGGTGTATTATTTCTCAATATTCTGGCATATATTTTCACAAATGAACCATATTTATTTGTAAAAGTGAAGTATGCTCCACGGTACGGAAGTGAGATTAAAATTGCAAATGAAAACTCACTGCTGACGTCTTGCCTTCTTTGCGCTGGCTGTAATTTTGGAGGAGGCCCTCAAATAGGCGGCCAAGGCACCTGCCTGAAACCACGGTGCAGGAGCATCATTAATATATTTAAACCAGGATCCTATGATGTATTTAGGACTCCACTACCAGCTTGTTCTCCTAAAAGGGACTTCTGGAGGCTGCTCCGAAAACATCAAAAGTAAGTTTTTGTGGGGCCAGGAGGGGCATGAATGATGATTTTATTTTGGGTTTTCATGATTATTTTTATTAATGCAGGCCTTGCTCTTGACATTCTGAGGGCAAAAGAAAGCCACAAAAGATGGTACTGTCCGTACCACACAGCAAAATACAGGGCAGCAAACTGAATGTAACTGTTGTAGAAAAAACGAAAACAAAAACCACCAAAAAGGCAATTCCCCACCACTTACAGCGGGCACGTTGGTGTTTTGCCCACTATAAGCAGTTAAACTATAATAGGTTAAGTCTCCTCATTTTGATTTTAGTGTTAAACCTCCTCATTTCATTGCTCAAACAGACTGAAACTAGCTAATATATTCTCGTCAGGTTGCACTTAAACAATATTCAGGTGCTAAAAATTAAACGGTAACCTATGAATTCACGACCAGTTTCGATTGTGCGTTTCTCTCTTCCTCGATCTCTTCACGGCTCCGTTTTGATGCCTTTGATGAATTCAATTATCAAGACAAAAGGCCGATTTCACAAATACAGAGGATTAAAGAGGTGCAAACGTAGTGATGAACCTATTGAACTGCCCAAAATAGCCAAATAAGCAGCGCCTTTGTGGTTGGTTCTGGCAAATGGTCAGTACTATTTGCCCGATATAAATGTGGACAGTGTAAGTGGTGGGGACAAAAAGTATAAGCAAAGTAAAAACTGACCTAACTGGGAGCGCAACAAGAATAAAAATATTATAATATAGATACATAAGGGAATCTAAACTGTTCATTAATCCAAACAAAAAATCTATGTTTGGTACATATTTCTAATCTCTCTTATCTTTCTCTCTATTTTATTATGGTAAATGCTTCTCTGAACTTTTTTCCCTTGTTCTCCTTTGGTTGCAACTATGATACCCCATACAACCTTCTTCTTACAGTCCTACTATGTTGAAATGAAAAATCATCTCGTCGTTCCCTACTCTAACCCATTATTTCCCAGGACTTCTTCCAGAGTAAAAACATTTCAGAATTTTTAAAAATAAAACTCACAAATCTGCCCAACAGAAACATCGCAATCGCCTGGTGCAGGACAGTTCATCATCCATTAGCAGTGACGTGGATTGTGCTATAATTTACCACATAACCACTTACACAGCAGCTCACTGAACAGCCAGACCTTGTTCTCAACTGGATGTGCCCCATACATCATTATAGCACAGCAATAGCAGCAGCGATTTACATGATGTATTAGACACGGTACTTCGCAGACTTGTTAACAAGACTTCAGGATAAAGAATTCAAATTTACATATAAAATTATACAAAGGTAATGTTGCTGGCATATCAAGATATCTGGATTAATAAAAGACTACAAATCACTGCTGTGGTTTGAAAAAAAATGATATTACTGAGAGATCAAATGTGGCAGTTAAATTTAGATAACAAAGGGGCTATTAGCTGTGTCATTAATGCATCATTTTGTGCACGCGTTCTGAAAAATGCATCCACAAACCTTTATTACTTGATAAAGTCCTGTGATGCTATATTAGCTACAGCACTGATTTGGCTCAAATATTTAAATGACTCTTCCAGCTTAAATTCCAGGGTGGAAGATTACTCTCAGAGATTTGCCAGAGACAGATTTAGTTAAAAATGGTTTAAGGATCAATGTAAATCCAAGATGAAATATGGATTTTTCAGAACCTCAACAGTTTAGCTGAGCACAGGCTGGATTTTCAACTTGACTTTTGATTTACGATTGGAATAAAAACTTCCTATTAGAAAGAAAGAGCTTGCATTTATATAGCGCCTTTCACGACCTCATGACGTCCCAAAGTATTTTTGAATTGTAGTCACGTAGTAATGTAGGGAAACGCTGTGGAGAATTTGTAAATACCAAGGTTCCACTAACAGAATGAGATAAATGGCCAGATGATCTGTTTTTAGTGGTATTGGTTGAGAGTTGAATATTAGCTGGGACACTAAGAGAACTCCCCTGCTATTCTTCAAATACAGCCATAGTATATTTGAGAGGGCAGAGGGAGCCTAGTTTAACATCTCTTAGGAACATAGAAACATAGAAAATAGGAGCCAGAGTAGGCCATTCGGCCCTTCGAGCCTGCTCTGCCATTCAATATGATCATAGAATCATAGAATCATGGCTGATCCTCTATCTCAATACCATATTCCCACTCTCTCCCCATACCCCTTGATGCCTTTTGTGTCTCAAAATCTATCTAGCTCCTTCTTAAATATATTCAGTGACTTGGCCTCCACAGCTTTCTGTGGTAGAGAATTCCACAGGTTCACCACCCTCTGAGTGAAGAAATTTCTCCTCATCTCAGTCCTAAATGTCCTGCCCCATATCCTGAGACTGTGACCCCTCGTTCTGGACCCCCCAGCCAGGGGAAACATCCTCCCTGCATCCTGTCTGTCCAGCCCTGTCAGAATTTTATATTTCAATGAGATCCCCTCTCATTCTTCTAAACTCGAGTGAATACAGGCCGAGTCGACCCAATCTCTCCTCATACGACAGTCCTGCCATTCCAGGAATCAGTCTGGTGAACCTTCGCTGCACTCCCTCTATGGCAAGTATATCCTTTCTTAGGTAAGGAGACCAAAACTGCACACAATACTCCAGGTGTGGTCTCACCAAGGCCCTATAACTGCAGTAAGACGTCCTTGCTCCTGAACTCAAATCATCTTGCAATGAAGGCCAACATACCATTTGCCTTCCTACCTGCTTGCTGTACCTGCATGTTTGCTTTCAGTGACTGGTGTACAAGGACACCCAGGTCCCTTTGTACATCAACATTTCCCAATCTATCACCATTTAAATAATACTCTCCCTTTCTATTTTTCCTTCCGAAGTGGATAACTTCACATTTATCCACATTATACTGCATCTGCCATGTATTTGCCCACTCACTCAACTTGTCTAAATCGCCTTGAAGCCTCTTTGCATCCTCCTCAGAACCCCACCTAGTTTTGTGGCGTCAGCAAACTTGGAAATATTACATTTGGTTCTCTCATCCAAATCATTGATATATATTGTGAATAGCTGGGGCCCAAGCACTGAACCCTGCGGTACCCCACCAGTCACTGCCTGCCACCCCGAAAAAGACCCATTTATTCCTACTCTGTTTCCTGTCTGCTAATCAATTTTCAATCCATGCCAGTATATTACCCCCAATCCCATGTGCTTTAATTTTGCACAATAACCTCTTACGTGGGACTTTATCAAAGGCCTTCTGAAAATCCAAATAAACCACATCCACTGGTTCTCCCTTATCTATTCTATCAGTTACATCCTCAAAAAACTCCAGTAGGTTTGTCAAACATGATTTCCCTTTCATAAATCCATGTTGACTTTGTCTAATCCCGTTGATATTTTCTAAGTGTCCTGTTATCGCATCCTTTATAATAGACTCTAGCATTTTCCCTACTACTGATGTTAGGCTAACCAGTCTGTAGTTCCCTGTTTTCTCTCTCCCTGCTTTTTTAAATAGTGGGATTACATTTGCCACCCTCCAATCTGCAGGAACTGTTCCATAATCTATAGAATTTTGGAAGATGACAACTAATGCATCCACTATTTCCATGGCAACCTCTTTTAGTACTCTGGGATGCAGATTATCGGGCCCTGGGGACTTATCAGCTTTCAGTCCCATTAATTTCTGCAGCACTATTTTTTTACTAATACTAATTTCCTTAATTCCTCCTTCTCAATAGTCCCTTGGTTCCCTGGCATTTCTGGGAAGTTATTTGTGTCCTCTTCCATGAAGACAGAACCAAAGTATTTGTTTAATTGCCCTGCCATTTCCTTGTTCCCCATTATAAATTCTCCCATTTCTTACTGTAAGGGACCTACATTTGTCTTCACTAATCTTTTTCTTTTTACATATTTGTAGAAGCTTTTACAGTCCACTTTTATGTTCCTTGCAAGTTTACTTTCTTACTCTATTTTTCTCCTCTTAATCAATCTCTTGGTCCTTTTTTGCTGAATTCTAAACTGTTCCCAATTCTCAGGCTTTCTACTTTTTCTGGCAACTTTATATGACTCCTCTTTGGATCTAATATTATCCTTAATTTCTTTTGTTAGCCATGGTTGGGCCGCTTTTCCTTTTGTGTTTTTGCGCCAGAAAGGAATGTATAATTATTGCAATTCATGCATTTGTTCCTTAAATGGTAGTCATTGCCTATCCTCCGTCATGCCTTTTAATGAAGCTTCCCAATCTATCATAGCTAACTCACTCCTCATACCTTCGTAGTTTCCTTTGTTTAGATTTAGGACCCTAGTTTCAGATTGGACTACTTCACTTTCCATCTTAATGAAGAATTCTATCATGTTATGGTCACTCTTCCCTAAAGGACCTCGCACAACAAGATCATTAATTAACCCCTTCTCATTGCACAATACCCAATCTAGGATAGCCTGTTCCCTAGTTGGCTCCTCAACGTACTGATGTAAAAAACCATCTCGTACACACTCCAGGAATTCATCCTCCACAATATCATTGCTAATTTGGTTTGGCCAGTTTATATGTAGATTAAAGTCACCCATGATTACTGTAGTATCCTTGTTACATGCATCTCTAATTTCCTGTTTGATGCCGTCCCCTACATTACCACTACTGTTTGGAGTCCTATAGACTATTCCCACCAGTGTTTTCTGCCTCTTGGAGCTCCTTAACTCCACCCTTCTGAAAGATGACACCTCCAATAGTGCAACGTCCCTCAGTACTGCACTGAAGTGTCAGCCTAGGTTACATGAGCAAGTCTTTAGACTCTGAGCCACAGCTGACACTTAAATGGGATGTTGTTCATTCAACTATTGTAGAAGGTCCAACAAATATTGGTCTATATTCAATCTACTTATGCTAGTGAAATCCCACTATTATGTTGAAATGTGGTTTTGCTGGAGGGAATAAAAATGCAAACTAAAATTGAATATATTGAGTACCCGCCAATATAAATATGTCAAGCCATGGCCAGCTTTAGGGCTGTGGCTTTGTTTTGCATCTGTCATGGGTGTAAAAGGAATTCTATACTATGTAAGTTTAGGAATCTGTTGATTGAAAGCCTTGCTATAGCCGTTATTTCCAACTCTGCAGTGAAGTTTTTAAAAATAGAGGACTTTCGTTCTCCATTCTAGATGAGAGCTCAGTTGTATACGTCATGTTTATCACTGAAGCACTTTTGACATTATGATCAACAAGTGTGAGTGAGCTGGAAAAGTCATTAACATAGTTGGGTTAAAACAATATGTCAGTATTCACAATGTTGGAGAATACAGCATTTAACAGGTAGTGGATGTTTCTTCGAATGTACGCCAATAAATGAATGATGTTGTGGGCCACACTCAACAGGTTTCATTAAGTTTTGTTCTTCTGTCTTCTTTGTACAATTAGGAGCAGAATTAACTCTTTAAACACCAAATATCATTTGGAGCTACTTGTTCAAAAAGCTTCGCATCTGAAAAAAGTATTTTCTTCACATTATGAATTTTATAAAGTGGAAAATCAATACAGACTCGCGTTCATGGACAACAGTTTGTTTTTCAATTTTCTTGTCAAACCTTTAATTTAATTTTGTTTCTTTAACCAGTCGGGGAAGTTCCTGTTCAATAAAATCTTTGAACTGTTGATACTACACTTTATCAGCCACATCATAGCACTTTTAGATTTTTTGGTAGGGTGAGATGAAGTAGGGTGGGAGGAGGCTCGTACGGAGCATAAATACCAGCATAGACCTGATGGGCCGAATGGCCTGTTTCTGTGCTGTAAAATTCTATGCAATTCTACGATTTGTTTAGATGTTGTTCTGCATTCAGCAGAAAGGTCTGTACAACAGTAAACATTGTTTAGTACAATCACTAAAATGTAAGGAAATTTTGTTTTAGAAAAAGGTATGTATATATGACTGGAGATCATGTGGGGTGACACATTACAGGTAGTAGCCTCTTGCAGGGACCTCTGAATACCACAAGAACCCCTCCTGGTTTGCAGAGTTTACTTTATGATCTAAAGTTTAGTATAAATTGTCAGCACATAGTATATCAAAATATAGTACACAATATCAATATTAAGAGTTTCCTTATTATATTTATACAATGTTAAGTATTTGTCATGTTTTATATAATTTTAAGACATGAAAAGTGCGATAGAAATGCAAGTGCTATCTTTTCTTTTAATTATTTGGCTTTTCAAGTTCATTTCTCATATGGATTTATCACGCTGAATATTGACGGATTAAATTCTTCACTTAAGCTATGTAAACCTAATCCTATCAACAAAAAGAAAAATTAGGAAAAGGACAGGATAATCAGCCAGTCAAGAAATACTTTAATACTGGATTTGAAGTGTGACACAGCTTCATTTTTCTGCATGATTCCAAATAGGCTACTTAATCGCCACCTCATGGTGACTAACAGCAATTGCACATTCAAAAAGCAGTGTTAAAATGACACGATAGGAAACTGAAATGATTCTGACTGCATAAGATGAATAATCAATAGAAACAGTACATTTCTACAGTGTTACCATTTACTAAAAAATTATTAGGTTTGCGTTCTTGTCTGTACTTCTTAAACTAAATAGGATTCTTTTGATTTTTGTAAGTTTGATCCTCAGATTCTTCTTTGTGAATGCAGTGGCAGCACCTGGAGTTCCGTTGTGTGCAACCTCATGGTCCCATTTCACAATTCAGAAGATAAGGCCCTGATTTATAAGTCATATTTCCACTGGTTGTTGAGACAGTACGAGAGGGCACAAATTTAGGATAATCACAAAGGGGGAGAAATTGGCCCAAGTCACGCCCGATTTCTAGGGGCTAAACGAGTGTTCAGGACAAGAATTCTGGGCGGTGGTATTCAGCATCAGAAGCTGGTGACTTCTGAGTATCCAGGGCACCTACTTGAAATGGGCGTTAGGCCCCTTGAACATGTTAATCAGGGGCTCGTGGAGAAAAGCACCAATTGGACACTTGATGGACTGAATGGCCTATTTCCATGCTGTAATAGTCTATGATTCTACACTTCCAAGAACATCACAAACTGTCTGGTAGCAGGAACTTTACTCAACTATTAATATATTGAAATCGACAGTTTCCTAGAAGTAAAGGGAATTAGGGGTTACGGGGAGCGGGCAGGAAATTGGACATGAATTTAGATTTGAGATTAGGATCAGATCAGCCATGATCTTATTGAATGGCGGAGCAGGCTCGAGGGGCCGATTGGCCTACTCCTGCTCCTATTTCTTATGTTCTTATGATATCAGTGTGACTAATCTTGATGTTGTGCAAAATGTATCAAGGATAGCAAGTGCCAGGGTGCATAATGGATCCTTTTACTGTTGGAAATGTGCACTGGAAATAATATTTGATGCCACCATACACTCCTTCACTGGCAGACGATCAGCTCAGACTAATAAACTATTTATCAATAATAAAACTATTAGAACAGTTTTACTCAGAAGTAATATTAAGCAGAAGCAAAAAATAGAACAGCATATTTCTAATATCAGATCTAGATACGTTGCAATATCTCACTTAATTCTATTCCATGTGTTAAAAAAAAAGTTTCGAAGTTTTAGCAGTTCCTTCCCATAAATTTGGACCAAGTGTCCTGATGACAAGCTTACATGAGACTGAACTCTCCTCAAGTGCTCTACTAACTCCTAGAATGTAGAGCAGGATGGCAGTGTAGGAATCCAGACTGTTACCTTGGGTCGCATCCCTCTGTTCCAAATTTAGGTTCTGACATAGGTATCTTCTCGGGTTCAGTAGCGTCAGCCACTCCTGTGAGCAGACCCCATGTCCCTTATGTTGACCCACACTGCTTTATTTCACAGCAAGTAAACATACAGAGCAACAGAGTTATCATCAGACTCACTTAATTCAATTAGTACAATTTGTCTAGGCTTCCCCACATCAGTGGGTCATCAAACTTAACACCACAAGAAGGGAGGACCTATGCCAACCAACATTTGCCAAGTGCCCGGGATCCAGAGATCTCCCGACACAATGCGTGTGAGGATTTTATCGATTATTGAGACAGATTAATGAATTGCTTTTATTTGCAGTCTATGGGGAAACAACTTCAAAGCCTAACTCATAAGAATTTAATAACCTTTCACCCTGTGCCTTTTTTAAAACTTGTGTTTGTTTTAAAACACAATCCTTAATTGTAACTCTATTTTCCAAATCATTTCAGTGGAAAAATTGTCAAAAAATCATGAAATGTGATACCATCCTCTTTCCTTTTGAAGTCAAATTGATACAAAAGGAAGGCCAATAAAGAAGCCTTCACAATTAATTAAAACTTTCATTCAAAATAAATTCCACAAGCACAAAAACACATGGTCAGGTTTCCTCACCAATCTTCAAACCTGTAGAGCATAGTGGAACTTCCACAATGGTGAGTGTCTTCTCCCTGATTGTACGACTACAAAGACAAGAGACTGTAAGTGTAGGCAGTCTAGTGATCTTCTAACACATGTTAAGCAATGAATGTAAACAGAGGCGCATCATCTCCCTTTGAACCAGGCCCTGCATATGAGATGGAGATGTGAATTGACTCCTAGAAAATAGTCACAATTTTTAAATTGTTATAGTACTGGCATAGCTACACATTTCCATTGAAAAAAATAGAGATTCTTATGATCTAAACAAGATGGCTCCTCTGAGTCTGTCAGAGTAATGTTTGTAATATTAATGACCCCTGTGTTCGCTGACCTACATTGGTCTCGATTTTAAAATTTTCATCCTCGTGTTCAAATCTCTCTATGACTTATCCCTCCCTATCTCTGTAATCTCCTCCACCCCATCAACCCTCTGAGATCTCTGCATTCCTCCAGCTCTGACCTCTTGTCCATCTCCCAGTTCTTTCGCCCACCATTGGCGGTTATGCCTTCAGCCACTTAGGCCCTAAACTCTGGAATTCCCTCACCAAACCCCTAAGTCTCTCCACTTCTCTCTCTATTAAGACATTCCTTAAAACCTATCTCTTTGAACGAGCTTTTGGTGACCTCTTCTTTGCCTCGGTGTCAATTTTTGTCTGATTACACTCCTGTGAAGTGCCTTGGGACGTTTTACCACGTTATAGGCATTATATCAGGACTTCACTTTTCATTCATTCATACTACCATGTAAAGTCCACTCTGTGCATCCAGGAACATTTCCACCATTTAATAAAGAAAATTAAACTGTAATTACATTGTACTTGATTTACGTTTCAACATGGAGACTCAATTTTATTCAACTGAAATTATGGCTATTCACTCCACTAATTGTTGCCATTTTAGATTTCTCTTCACTTAATCTACTTTCTTTTTGCTATCAGAAATAGATTTAGGTTGGATATGATAATCATTGAAACTGATTTTTTAATGTCTAAAATAAGGCAATTAGATCTGGTATGTCAGGTACACAAATACCCAGTAATGTACCGAGAACAGATGGAGATTTGTTAAATAGCATTAAGAATAGATTTTGGGGATGAATTAATCTATGCTGCAGATGATTACCAGTTGAATTATCAACATTATAAATTGCCATCTGTTTCTTTCTTTGAGACATATGCATATGTATTAAGGAAATAATGTGATTTAATCTGGGAAAATTTCCAGGAGAAATTATATGCACATGGAATATGGCTATCTACTTGACATAGCTGATGTAGTCTCATGAAATCCAATCCACTATCTTTAAAATTATTAAATTTCCATTAAAAGCTACGTTCTGAAAAACAATCTTTAAATTATTTCATCCCAATGATAAAATTGAATTCATGAGACCAGCAGAATCTAAATAGTTCCAGACTTTCGGTCTCGAGGTCGATAAATGCCTTAGTGTTATTGCACGCACGAATCGAGAGGTAATGCTGAGTCATTTTGCATGTTTGAACTAAGGCTCGCTTAAAACTGCACAGTTGTTCACTTCAGATTAGTCGCCTGTAATAAAAAACTCCTGATTTCCATTGGAATGGGGCAGACACCCGGTCTGAACAGGTCCCACCACAAAATCTGCCCCCGCTTTTCATCCACCTCACCTCAATTAGTGGTGGACTTAGAAGTTGTTCACAAATTATAGAAGAGTGCACCAGAAAAGGTAGTAGAGGGAAGCACCAGTGCATTGCACAGTGAATACATTTACACCAGATGCAGTATTGCAATAATTAAAGAAAATAATTAACAAAGTGCAGTTGCTTGCTATGCTTAAAAGTCCATGAAGAAAAGAATATCTTCAACATGTACAAGCTTATTTTCTTTATTTATTTCCTTAAAGCTAGCTGCTATCAAACCATGGATTTTAGATCCCAATTCCTCAGTGGCATCAGTGGGAACATTCTCGAGAGAGAGATGCTCCAACTGTGCCTCCCCTGGGCCACACTCTGCAGAAGCTACCACATTAATAGCAGAACACTGGTCAGACAACTACCCTGTCAGGGCAGGGCACCAAACTCATCGCTGGTGGTCGCAAAAATGCACTGTCTCAATATGGCCTCTACAAATGGATGGAATATCCTGCTAGCCATATTGACCCCTGCACCCAAATACCCAATACGATGGTTCAGAGAACAAATTTTTAAAGTCTACCCTAAAGTGCTTAAGTGCCACTTTTCCTTGTGAGTAGTTGGCCTTTTCTTATGAGGGTGGGGCCTGTGGCTGTGAAGGTGGGGCCTTTAGTGGCTTGGCATTTTACTGTGAAGGCAGCAGATGGCACATTGTTGGCACTGCGATCAAGTTATGTAAAATGCTGCAGCGCTGCCAAAATAAGCTATATTATGTTTGACTGTTCTATCAGTGTGTCCACAGATCATTTCAAACATTGCCGACAATGACATACTATGTTCGCATAACAACACAAGCCAGCAGCTCTGCAGCATCCTCCAGCTCCACCTTTCTCCATGCCCTTTGTGTTCTCTTTACCCATTATGTCCAGCACTGCCTTCTCATAGGGATTAGGGCTCTGATCAGGTAGGGTGCAAATCCTTTCCTGACTACTAATTATCACCTACTTCTGCAAGGATAAGAAATGTATGTATTTATTGTGATTAGATTCTATGGTAACAATAAAATTGTGCTGTTATGATAGACACTGCAGTACCATTTCCATTAACTTGCTAATACATCTCATATCATGTTAACCCCAATTGTCTTCTCACCAATTCTTATTGTGCCAAGAGCTATATATATATATATAGTGTGTGTGTGTGTGTGTGTGTGTCACAGGTTTACCTTCCAAACACACCCATATATGGACTATGTAGGTAATGCACATTGCCCTTCATTGCTTGCCTTTCTGTACTCCATGTTGATCAAATGAAGGTATAGAGAGAAAGCACATGAAAATGAAGAACATGTCATATATAGGGTCCATTTTAACTTCTTGTTAATGCTCTTTATTCTTCTTGGAAGTTGACATGGAACACTGCCATTAATATGGAGATCCATGTTAGGTGTTGCTTCCTGTCTCCTGTTCATATATAAGGCAGAAGAGAAATTTTCAGCAAGGTTTCTCGCTATTTGCTTCTGTTCATACACCATTTTCCTGACACCATCTTACTGATTTAGTGCTGAAGTGCACCAGGATGTGATACCATACCAACCCTTTCTGCTACCTCCTACCACAACTAACTGTAGTGCCTAATTTCCCAGACCCTCACTATGACTGGTGGCGGCTCACCACCACCTTCTCAAGGTCAATTAGGGATGGGCAATATATGCCAGCCTTGCCAGCAACGCCCACATCCCATGAACGAATTTTTAAAAACTATAAGAGCTTAGAGTGCATTGCAACTGCATCTTGCTAGCATTAAATATGTCTCTGCTCCTTCAGAACAATTTTCCTTGGTTACAGCTGAATTTGAGGAAATTGCATCTCTTAAAGTACTTAAGAGCCGCCTCAGCTCATTAACATGTGACTCAGCAGAATTACTGCAGGTGTGGCTCATTAGCTGTGCATACACTGTGCAGCATCCCATCTCACAACAAGTAGAAAGAAAGAAAGAATTTCATGATCTCACAATGTCCCAAAGTGCTTTACAGCCAATGAAGTGCTGATGTGAAGTAAGGAAATGCAGCAGCCAATCTGTGCACAGCAAGATCACAGTGATGCTAACATTACAGTATAACTCCAGAGTCAGGGCCTAACCTGACTCCGGAGAGAATTGGTGTGAGACTTCTTGACACTTGGGTTTCACACCGCATGGAGTAGAACTCTAGTACTGTCTCAAACATGGTTTGAAAAGTACTCAGGAGGTCCTTTGGACACCCTGTGCAGTTTTTACATTCACCTGGAGTTGACTTGAATGTTTAGAGTGTGGATACACACGCCTGTGCTCTTTAAAGGTTAGAGGGCGAGTTTTTCACTTCTGCCCTTCCAGCATATGCGCCAGGAGCCCACATCAGGAGATTACACACCCCATCTCGTGATCATCCACTTATTAATTTAATGGACAGAAAATCATTGGTGGGAGCACAAAGCAGAAAATTTCCCCTTAAAATGTTAACTGCTGGGAGAGGAGATCTGCATGTGCTGGTCACTTAACTGGAGTTTGAGCCAAGCCTGGGTGAAACTAATACTGTACGATATGGATAAACCGTCAATTTAAACACTGGATCTATGTATACCTCTGGTACAGGCCTGTCACTTACCATGTAGCTGTACATACAGCTATGTAAAATCCTTCGAATGGTCATCTGCCAATCACTAAGCAAATTTGCATGAAGTGATCACAATAATTTGAATTTTACACTGTAGAAAATTCATTGACTATGATAGTTCTAATTGAATGACTTATTAAATAGTACTGTACTTTAAAACTTTAAAAAATCTATCCAGTAGCCTGCTGGCATAAGCACCAAAATCACCTCTATGATCTGCAACATGACATCACTTCCCTTCCTATTCCCTGTTTTGTTTCGCACTCCATCTCCTCTGTTCTGCAGAAGTCTGTCCATGCCATCGCGCTGTTCAATTTAAATTGTTCTAACTAATTCATATTCAATGTAAAGAAATACACATCGAGTTACATCAAGCCCACAGCACAGAAACAACCCATTCGGCCCAACTGGTCTATGCCAGCGTTTATGCTCCACACAAGCTTCCTCCCTCTCTACTTCATCTAATCCTATCAGCATACCCTTCTATTCCGTTCTCCCTTTTGTGCTTATCTAGCTTTCCCTTAAATACATCTATGCTATTTGCCTCAACCACTCCTTGTGACAGCAAGTTCCACATTCTTACCACTCCTTGGGTAAAGAAGTTTCCGCTGAATTTGCTATTGGATTTATTAGTGACCTCTAGTTTTGGACACCTCCACAAATGGAAACATTTTCTCTACAGCACAGCTACCCTATCAAACCCTTTAATTATCTTAAAGACCTCTTTCAAATCACCCCTCTGCCTTCTGTTTTCTAGAAAAAAGACCCTCAGCCTGTTCAGCCTTTCCTGATAAGTATATCCTCTCAGTTCTGGTATCATCCTTGTGAATCTTTTTTGCACCTTCTCCAATGCCTCTATATCCTTTTTATAATATGGAAGCCAGAACTGTGCACAGTACTCCATATATGGTCTAACCAAGGTTCTATACAAGTTTAACATAACTTCTCTGCTTTTCATTCTATCCCTCTAGAAATGAACCCCAGTGCTTGGTTTGCCATTTTTATGACCTTATTAACCTGCATCGCAGGTTATAAATACAAATGTTTTAGGATGTGACTGGTGTGTTTTGGAGACTTCATCAGCCTCGCCCAAACAACTTTCTGACATCACTTCAATTTTCAATTTTGTTCTCAATTTCTTCTTTCCCAACTAAAACTATCAGTGCAATTGAAACAGTTCATGTTACTGGTTTATTTTTTACTTTGAAAATATAGTTACACTTATTAAAATCAAAATGATGTAGTCGTTTAAGAACAAAGATTCAGTTTTGCAATTTATGACTGATTTCTTGATCAAACCGTACTATATAACTGCCTCCAGACTAGCCATTAGTTTCATATATTATTGTAGAATTATGTACTTATTTTTAAGTTACAGTTTTTAGGTCCAAAGCTTTCCTAAATTTGTTATAATTTGCTGACCTTAAATAACAATCTCTTTGAGCAATAATGACCTAGCCAGAGGCAGCAACAGACGTAGAGAACAGAAGTGTGGATAATAGTGGAAGTCCTGATATCTTGCATCAAATATTGTACAAGTACATACACTACTGCGCGTTTCTGTGCACCCCATTTGTCATACTATTCTGAAGCTGCCTCAATCATTGTTATCTTTAAGCAACATATTCAGTCTAACCCAGTTGCAGAAATTCAACATGAATCAGCTGGTGAACTCTTTGCATTGGGGTTAATTTAAAGAAACATTTCGTTATAAATGGGCTCCTAGGCACTAGAATTGCTATTAGCAGTGATTTGGAAGCCAATACAAAATTCGCCATTGTGAAATCTCTTATTATCACTCTTATTGTGACAACTTCCACATTTGTGACACAGTTTAAACAAAAATCATGGACCTCGTCACCTTATGTCAGCATTGAATACAGAGGATAGCAGCTTATGTGTATTCGCTGCAGATTGTCTTACAGCTAATAATTACTTTCACTTTGCAACAAAATGGGAGCTTCATGTACTATTCATCACTGCGATTTGCTGTGTTAAATATATTCTCTAAAATATGAAATACTAATCTTCATTCAGAGTCCTTGAAAGTGAAAAGATTCATGTAATATTTGTGCATCATTAGCAGCCCAGGAGTATTATTATTGCTATTAGGGATGGGCAATAAATGCCAGCCTCGCCAGCGACGCCCACATCCCATGAACGAATAAAAAAAAAATTACTTCATATAACTTTTGATAGATGTTTTAAAGTTCTCAGCCTTTGCTTAATTTTTTTCATGCCTGTCTATGCTACTTGCTCCCAGACCTTTTTTTCTATTAACATGGGTAACTCATCCTCTGCTCTCTCCCTGTGGGCAAGTATTTCATTGCCGCACAGTGCCTCCCTCAGATCTTTTACGTCCACCTGAGAAGGCAGACGGGACCTTGGGTTTAACGTCTCATCCAAAAGGCAGCACCTCCAACAGTGCAGCACTCCCTCAGTACTGCACTGGAGTGCCAGCCTAGATTTTGTGGACAAGTCTCTGAAGTGGGACTTGAACCTCTGACTCAGAGGCGAGAGTGCTACCACTGAGGCTTGGCTGACAGCTATTTATTTACCCATGAATAATGAACAAACAGAATCTTCCCCCAGGTTGGCTGCTGAGATTGAAGTCCATGGAAATTAAAATTGGGAGAGATGTATAATGAGCTGCTGATCCAATATCACTCGTTTTACACTATTGCCCAAAATCAAAATTACTCCCGCTGTGTTATTTAATCCGGTGCTGAGTAAAAATGCCTTAATGATATTCTCCAAAACACGATGTTAAAGATAACATGTTGAGAACAAGTTAGCAACACATAAATCAATCTTCTATATATAATATACTTTGGGGGGAAACATTTAAATTTCAAATCTTGTTTGATTTTTCCATATGAGATAAGTATTAGAGTTGACAGCAGGTGAGGTGTTATGGAACCACATCATGTTATTAGTTTCGAAAGTGAATCTCTTTAGGCTACATTTTCCCCATTAACTATGAGCAGGGGAAACCAAAGATATGATGGCATTGTTTATGAACAGTTGCAACTAGAAAATCCTTCCATCTAATCTCACAGTCCACCCCAACATTCTATTCCTACACTACCACCTACTGATATATATGTGCTAGTTCACTCCATTCTGAATCCCATAGATTCACCAAAGCCTTAAAAATAAGCAATACCCAGAGTCAATCACTGAAGGAAATTATGATTAAATGCCATTTTTAGCAGATTCACCTCAAAGTGGCATAGGTTAATGTGCCTGTATCTATTCAATGTGCAATCAGTGGCTTCCAATTCACCACTGCTAAATCCTAATGTATACTTTATCTGTCCTTATTTTAATATTCAAAAAAGACATCAGTCACCAGAAATTTATTATCAAAACGAGACCCCTTTAAAGAGTTTTTCACCTTTTAATAAATTTCAAACCCCAGGCATTTCCATGAGTGTGATGTGTTAATATTGGACTGTCAGCATGTTCTGCTAAGGTAAAGCAGTTTTAAATGTCAATTCATCTCCATCCATCTCGCCCCATTTAACCCCTGTCAACACATCACTTCCTCCCATCATCCCTCGATCAAACGCTGACCGAGGACTTTGACACTAATCTGCACAATGCCAGCTTCACTAATTAATGGCTTTGTTATTTGATTTTGACTCTTAAAAATGCAAAAGGCCATTTAATGTGCATAAACTCTGAAAACAGGAAGCGATTAAGCTGAATGTCAGTACAAAGTTCAAGAAGACTGACTCGGGTAGAAGAGTTCTATTTAGGAAGCTACAGTGTGCCAAAGGTTTGAACCTTTACGTATTTAACTGTGTCTAAAACCTCCAAAATAGATTTCCATTTAACAGAAGCTTGCTTCACTTTATCAATGGAATGCAGTGTTATTCACTACTGCTTCCTTCACCCAAATAACTCTTCTTGTTATTCTTTATTCAACTGTACCTTTGAAGAAATTCAGCAACAGGCCCTCAAAATTTGAAATAGTAGAGAGATGGTGCATCTTACCAACCAGACTGGGTGGCAGAGTATGTTAAACTTCTCCCCGTGAATCAGGCTGGGAAAATAATTGTTACGTTACACTGCAGAAGTAAACAAAGACAATGCTAATTTCAGGACAGTTCTTAACTGGCACGGTATAGAAAATTCTTCAATTACGTCATGCTCTACAGCCTATGTTATGTCAAGATGTTTAGTAATACACAGATGACTAGACCAGCACTGTCCGCACTCAGTGGCTACAATACCTTTTGGATGTTCCTGTAGCAGTTCCAATGGCCTTAATGGGTGAAAAATAGGAAATCTTCAGCAGTCAGCCATTATTTTCACAGGCATACGTTAGTGAAAGATTATTGCTCAAGATAAAGAATCACTGGATTGGGGGTAATATTCTGGCATGGGTGGAGGATTGGTTATCTAACAGGAAGCAGAGAGTTGGGATAGATGGTTCATTCTCGGAATGGCAACCAGTGGCCAGTGGTGTTCTGCAGGGGTCGGTGCTGGGTCCCCAGCTCTTTACAATCTATATTAACGATTTGGAGGAGGGGACCGAGTGTAACATATCAAAGTTTGCAGATGATACAAAGATGGGAGGGAAAGTAGAGAGTGAGGAGGACATAAAAAACCTACAAGGGGATATAGACAGGCTGGGTGAGTGGGCGGAGATTTGGCAGATGCAATACAATATTGAAATGTGAGGTTATGCACTTTGGCAGGAAAAATCGGAGAGCAAGTTATTATCTTAATGGCGAGAAACTGGAAAGTACTGCAGTACAAAGGGATCTGGGGGTCCTAGTGCAAGAAAATCAAAAAGTTAGTTTGCAGGTGCAGCAGGTGATCAAGAAGGCCAACGGAATGTTGGCTTTTATTGCTAGGGGGATAGAATATAAAAACAGGGAGGTATTGCTGCAGTTATATAAGGTATTGGTGAGACCGCACCTGGAATACTGCATACAGTTTTGGTCTCCATACTTAAGAAAAGACATACTTGCTCTCGAGGTAGTACAAAGAAGGTTCACTCGGTTAATCCCGGGGATGAAGGGGCGGACATATGAGGAGAGGTTGAGTAGATTGGGACTCTACTCATTGGAGTGCAGAAGAATGAGAGGCGATCTTATTGAAACATATAAGATTGTGAAGGGGCTTGATCGGGTGGATGCGGTAAGGATGTTCCCAAGGATGGGTGAAACTAGAACGAGGGGGCATAATCTTAGAATAAGGGGCTGCACTTTCAAAACTGAGATGAGGAGAAACTTCTTCACTCAGAGGGTAGTAGGTCTGTGGAATTTGCTGCCCCAGGAAGCTGTGGAAGCTAGATCATTAAATAAATTTAAAACAGAAATAGACAGTTTCCTAGAAGTAAAGGGAATTAGGGGTTACGGGGAGCGGGCAGGAAATTGGACATGAATTTAGATTTGAGGTTAGGATCAGATCAGCCATGATCTTATTGAATGGCGGAGCAGGCTCGAGGGGCCGATTGGCCTACTCCTGCTCCTGTTTCTTATGTTCTTATGTAAGTTTGACACCCTTTGAGACTTGTATCCCAATTAGAACCTCAACAATAAAATTAACCGCTTTCCCACAATTTTATACATTTACTTTTCCATTGACATCTACACAAGGTATACTGTAGAACCTCAGCACAACCATTAAAGAACATTGAGGATTTAACTTTCAATAACATGCAGCGAAATCAGTAACAAAATAAGTTCAGACATTGGAGAATTGTTGTTTATCTACCGATAGATTTTTGTTATGTTGGAGGCTATTTTATTCCCCAGATGCCACAAAAAATAGTGCCGTTGGCGGAGAGCATAAACACTATTTAATGACATTTTAAAATAGTGCTATATTTTTAACTGCCTTACCTTTTGGTGGTAGAGCAGGAGCTCACCACACTATTGTGGGGGTGGGGAGTGGAATTAGAGAAATGCTCATTAATATGGCAATGAAAGTAGAACCTTTAAACACTTATTACCTTGAATAGGCTTTGAGCTATATCCTGTTGATTAACAGCTCAAAAAATAAACGTGTGTGTATTTAGCGGCACAGAATTCTGCATCAAAGCTACAGGTTAAAGTTATTGTGTATCAGATTGTGTTCAGCATGCCTGGTAGTGTTGAAGTGAACCTTTCCCTTTAAATGACAGATATGATTATAATCATTATATTGTATGTGTCCCTCCATTAGAACAGAGACTACGATTCAAAAAGTAATTCAGGGGCTGTGAAGTGCTTTGGGACATCCTGAGGTTGTGAAAGGAGCTGTATAAATGCAAGTTCTTTCTTTCTTTATATTAGTTCTCATTGTTGACCATCAGTAGCATTGTAAAATCGATCTGCTCTGGGAAACAATGAGGCTAAAAAGCTGCGGGCCATAATCCCAGCAGTTACGCCAGTTGCTGTGCCAGCTGGTGCCCCCAGCACTGACTCTGCTGGAGGGAAATTCATTTGCATGGGGCCAGCAGATGCCTGAACAACTCTGGACAGATCTTGGTGCCTGGTCCCCATGTTTCCAGAAACTCCGTCCCCCATCAGCTATCTGGATGGTGATGGGAGGATGGTGCCCAACCACCCACTCCCCCGCCCCCACGGAAACCCCATTCACGTCTCCTTTCATCCCGCTGTATAAGGGGGCTGATACCATAACATTTAATAAAAAGCAATTTATACATTTTCAGGACTCCAGGTCACCTCTCTGGGCTCCCTCCCAGTGGTGTCCACTTCTGGAGTCTGGTTTGTCTCAACTGACTCAGAGTACTGCCCACCAGGGATACAATGAGTCCTTTATATGTGGGGAAGTGGGTACTCCCAACATCATGAATCTTCAACCCAGCTATGCCCCCTCTGACATGGCTGGTTTTGTAAGGGGTGGGCAGAGAATGTCCCGAATCAGGTCAGGATCCGGCATATCTGGCTCACAACCTTTATCCGAGCTGTTCCACTGGACTCTGGTTGAAGTTATGGCAGGAGTCAGATGGAACCGAATTACTAACCAACACTTCCCTGATGAAGTATTTAAAGTGCATTCATTGTAGACCTATGGGCCTTTACCTTTGTCTTATCTCTACTCTGAAATTTTAATATTGAATAATTGCATTGGATACCAAGAGAGATGTAGTAAGTGAGCACATCACCAGAGAAATGTCTAAAGCAAAATCGGTCACAATTCAGAGGGCTCCCTGCGCTACCAATGAGTGACCTTCCCCAATTGCACTTGATAATCCTCTGTATTTCAGCTTCAGGAGAGGGTACTTGTAGTTTTTTGGGAGTAGAGAGGGAGGGAAAGTTCTAAACTTGGCCTCTAACTTTGCTATCCAGCCAATGACTATGGTTTCACTGATAGTTATGTTGGCATTTGCTGATGACACCAAATTAAGGCACATGGCAAACTGTGAAGAAGAGTCAGGAGACTGCAGGAGAACACAGGCAGGCCAGCAGAGAAGCAAGAAAGAAAGAAAGAACTTTCATTTATATAGCTCCTTCCACAAGCCGCCCCAAAGCACTTCACAGCCAATGGAGTACTTTTGAAGTGTAGTCACTGTTGTAATGTAGGGAACAATGGCAGCCAATTTGGGCACAGCAAGGTCCCACAAACAGCAATGTGATAATGACCAGATCATCTGTTTTAATGATGTTGGTTGAGGGATAAATATTGGCCAGGACATGCAGTCCACTGCAGAGAAATGTGAAATAGTACATTTTAGAAAAAAGGGCAGTGAAAAGAAGTATACTCTAAATAATAAGTTTCTTTTATTGGAGTGAAGGAACAGAAGAACTAGGGGTGCAGATACATAAGTCTTTAAGAATGGGACTTCAGGTACAAAAGGCTATTAAAAGGCTGTTGTGATTGTTGCATTTTATTTATAGGAGCAGTGAATACAAAAGAAAAGAAGTGATTTTGGATTTCGCAAGACATCAAGACATTTTTACAAAACATTGTTTAGGCCACACTTGGAAAATTGCATGCAGTTCGAGGCAGCCCATTATAGGAAGACTACTAGAAAGGGTATAGCAAAGATTCACTAAAATTATACCAGGATTAAAGTTATAGTTATGAAGAAAGACTCAAAAAATTGGAGCTTGTTTCATGGGAACAGAAAACATTAAGTGGGAAATCAAATTGAGGTTTTCATAATTATGAAAGTTTGCGGAAGGGTGAACAGTGAAAGAATGAAAGAAAACCGCGAATCAGAATGTATAAATCGTACTGCTCCTTCTACACTTCTCAAGCAGCTAAGAAGCTCCTTGATGTTTGTAAAAGCTAATTTACAGACTGGTTCTGATTGGCCAGTTTTAGAAAAATGTATGGAACTTTTTGAGACAGGAATAGACCCACAAATTTATAAATATAGGTAATGTATTTAAATGTTAATTATAGATATCAATGAGGGGAAAAAAAAGTACTTACAAAGATAGGTGAATGAATTCCGAGTGCTAACTCGGATATTCTTAAACATAGACATATGAAGGACATACATGGGAGGACATTGACAGTAGAAGAATGGTAATATCATTTAAATTAGTACGCTAATGCAACTTATATTGCACATGCCAGGCTAACAAAGTGAATAAAGTGGAAGAAATTTGCATGGCTCACATCACCCTATCTGAATTCACACTGCTCATATGTATTATGGTCAAACTTGCAGAGAACAAGAAGTGGAACAGGCCCCTCATAGCAGAAGCCTTTAACTGGCCATGAAAAGTAAATTGTACAATGAATAAGGAAGAAAGTGCTGGTCCTTGGGAGGTTAACAGGGGCTGCATAGATCATCTTCCACGCACCATATAAATCATATATTCTGTGATTTGCGCAATAGATTGCATCAATATTCTTATAAAGACTTGTGACTTAATATCCTGTCTCTCAGAAACATCCCATAGTATTTGCAATTACTTATTGTATTAAATATTGTGATTTAAACAAACAAGTCTTTGACACTTCAAATCCCATAAACAGCAATTAGATCAATGACCAATGAATCTGTTGATGGTTGAGGGATGAATCCTGACCACAACATCTAGAAAACTCCTTGCTCTTCTTCAAATAATGCCACCTGAACAAGCAGACAAAGTCCTCAGTTTAGCATCTCATCTGAACCGTGACATCACCAGCGATAAAACACTCCCTCAGTGCAGCACTGAAGTTTCAGTCTAAATTATGGGTTTAAGTCCTGGGTTGAGACTTAAACCTTAAATCTTTTGACTCAGAAGTGCAAGTGATATCAACTAAGTCAAGCTGATGCTTAATGTTTTATGGACAAATGCTTCATATTTCATCTAATGGAAGTTCAATGCCCAAATGGATAACTGTGCTTAAGTACTAATAATATTTCATCTCCTCTGAGAATGAAGACTCCCATGATCTTCAGGGTGCAGCCAGAGGAGAACACTCACAACCAATGTACAGTTCAGATATACCCTCCTGAGCCTGAGTCTCAATATACAGTGGGCCTCCATCAGGTCCAGTTAGCTGCATCTGTTGAGGTAAATCCTTGCCCAGGGATCATTCAGTAAATGACATATCTCAAAAACCTCTGTAAATCCTCTCTCTTTGACAATGCCTTCAGTCACCCCACCCCTGCTCTACTCCTAACTTCTCCTTCCCCCTGCCCACCATTTTGGGAAATGCCATGGGGCAATCCACTATGTTAATAGTGAAAGGTTATATAAATGTTGTTGCTAAAAACCTTAGGGCTGAATTTCCAAATGCGTACTTCCAATGGGAGTGCCAACCGCCAGGAAACCACAGGCACAGTCCCCAGGGTTTTCGCCCATAGAGCAACATTGTGGGGAGGGTGCCCACAATTTCCCAGTGTTTTATTTCGGTGACTGAGGGAGCATTTATTCAGGAAACTGGCCCACTTATCCTTCCTTTGTACAACTATTTCACAGCTCAGTGTGTGAGATGGGAATTATTTTTTTGTCTCTATTTCATCGTGCGCAATTCTGCGTGATTTTTCTTCATTGTCCTATAATAAAGAATTTACATTTACATGACACCTTTCTTGACCCAAAGCACCTCGCAGCCAATGAAGTAGTTTTGTCACTGTTGTAATGTGAAATGTGGCAGTCAATTTGCACACAGCAAGGTCCCACAAACGGAAATGAGATAATAACCAACTAATCGGTTTTTAGTGGTGGTGGTTGAGGAACAAATATTGGGCAGGACACCCTGTTCTTCTGTGGATACTGCCATGGGATCTTTTACAGTCATCTAAGCGGGCACACCTTGGCTTAGTGGTAGCACTCTCGCCTCTGAGCGAGGCCTTAACACACATGTTTTTGGCTGCTAAATTTTGGAAACACATTTTAACACAGGAGCAAGACTGAAGAAAAAACACTTGCTGCTTTCTGTCACTATTCTCTACTGCTTATTCACATCTACTTCTTTATTAAAACTTCTAAATGTCTAAAACTTCTTTGTTGTTTGTATAATTTTGTAGTCTCTTGCACTTCTTTTAGTTGGACGTTGATCGTGGTTGGACTTTGGCACTCTTACATGTTTCCATCAAAGAGAAAAATTCTTAGAGTAAAAAACTTTTTCGTTCCAATACTTGGGACTTGGACAGTTGGTATAGTAGATAATGATGGCAAGTTGCTGATAGCTTTGTGTAAAAGTATAAAGTTGCCAATAACTAAACTAATATATTGCTTTATATGTACAGAGAATACTGATATGACAAATAACCTAAAAAATAATTAAAATAAATGGCCAATTGAGATTAATCATTTATATGATAGGAGTTTTTTTATTGCTTTTGTGGTCATTGGGAAAGCAGGGGTGAAATTTGTATAACTGGAGGAGGACAGTCAACACAACGGCTTATAAGATAGAACAGGGCAGAGGTCATCATTTTTTAATGAAAATCTTTAATACAAATGGCTCAAGTGAAATATTTCTTTACTGTTTGACTTCAGCTATAACTTTGGACTTGATTGCATTGGCACAGCAGTAGCACTCTCACCCGTCTATCTTCTGTTGTGAGTTTAAACCCTACTGCAGGTCTTCGGCACATAATCTAGGCTGACATTTCAATACAATACTGACAGCATTTTTGAGATTTTTTTCGGATGTGATGTTAAACCAAGATCCCGTCTACCTGCTCACATAGACTATTCGAAGAAGAGCACGGAATTCTTCTGGTTTCTTGACCAGTGTTCGTCTCTGAACCAGCACCACTAAAAGCAGATTAACTGGTCCATTTATCTCAGTTACTATTTGTGTGACCTTGCTGTGCGCAAATTGGCTGCCACATTTATATACATAACAACAGTGACTGCACTTCAAAAGTAATTAATTGGTCGTAAAGCACTTTGGGATGTCGCGAGGACAGGAAAGGCACTATATAAATTCAAGCTCTTTTTCTTTGATATGTTTTGGTTCAAAATTAACTGAATATCTGTATTATGCCTAGTTCAATCATTTCTAATTATCAGAGTAATGTGGTACTTAGGTTGATATGATTTTAATAATAGCACTGTGATAAACATTTGAATTGCAATAGATAAGAATGGAACCAATGGGGTTGTTCTTGACTTTGTGCGATACCAGAGTAAAACGGATGATGGCCCGTTTTATATCTCTCCTAAATTTTATTTCTATTGAAGTCAAGATCTACCCCAATAACTGATGTTTAAAAGAGTGAGAAGTACCATTGCTACTCTGTTTGAAAACCAAGCTATTGCAAGGACTAATTAGTACCATTTCTTTCGTTAAGTGAATACCGACAATATCATTGGGATCCTGACTTGGAGGAGTTACAGAGGCCGGCGGTGTCTGTGAGCTGAATTAACATGCACAGTTCAGGCTGAAGCACCCTGATTAATGACTTATATCAGCACTGGTGTCAGTTCAAATCTCTCACGCTGTTTGACTTTGTATCTTCTCCAAGCTAAAACCAGAAGCGATTTCATTATCACTGTTTCAACAAAATATTGAAAAAAATCAGCAGAAGTGTAAAATAAACAACAGGCTGTAAAGTTGATAATTATTAGCAACCGTTTGATTTTAAAATAGAATTACTGATGGTGGCAGTAGTTTTTAAGTCTATATAATGCATACAGAGCACAAAACTGTTACTGTCATATGACTAATAAAATGAGCCTTCCATGAAGATACATTTTAGGTTGTAAAGACGTCTACGTTTATTTAAAAGGATTTTACATTTAAACAGCATATGTTAATGTTCGGTAGGTTGTATGGAGAGATGTATGGAGGTTGTATGGAGAGGTTGTAATTGAGAGACAGCCATCACTGGCATTCAAATCATGTAACCTTGGCAGTGTGAAGACCTGAACTTGTAGCATAGTGTGTCCAGGCCTGTTGTGTTCTTTATAAATAGGTTTGTGGATGTGAATGATGAGGTTTATGATCAAGCAACACCTGAACCAAAGTCAAAAATGCTATCTGAGGCCAGTATTAGGTATCAACCTTAGCCCAGTGGTAGCATTCTGACCTTTGAGTCAGAAGGTTTGTGGGTTCAAGTGCTACTCCAGAGACTTGATCACATAATCTACGCTGACACTCCAGTACAGTACTGAGGGTGTGCTGCACTGGCAGAGGTGCCCCATCTTTCGGATATGACGTTAATCTGAGGCTCCGCCTGCCCCTCTCAGGTGGATGTAAAAGACCCCATGACACTAGTCGAAGAAGAGCAGGGGTGTCCTGGCCAATATTTATCCTTCAACAAACATCACTAAAACAGATGATCTGGTCATTATCTCATTGCTGTTGTGGGACCTTGCTGTGCGCAATTTGGCCATTGCGTTTCCCAACATTACAACAATCTATGCTTCAAAAGTACTTAATTGGCTGTAAAGCACTTTGGGACATTCTGAGGTTGTGAAAAGTGTTATATAAATGCAAGTTCTTTCTTTCTTACTAGGTGTGCTTTCAAAAAAAATTCTGGAATAGACAGCAAGTCTCCTAAGATTATCGGATGCAATATTCTTTTGCTGATGGGAAAGACCAACAGAACTAATCCCTGCCTATGGCACTGGAGCTGTTGAGACTTTCCCAATACATTCAATGATCTGAGGTGAATTATCTTCAACATCTTAGATCCACGATACACCTGTAGAAAATACAACTGGAATTAGCAGGATGCGTAAATCCTTCTGCCGGTTTTAGTGGGTTCATTAAACAGTTTGGACAATTAGAAAGACTCTGAGCTCTCCCACCTTACAACGAGCGACACTAGCACAAAGCAGGATAAGAAGTAAATGAGCAAAAGGAATTATTAAAAGCAAGAAACCAAGGCAATAAAACCTGTTATTCCAGGCAAAGAAAAAGCCTTTTACACTTCAAATCTTTTGATGATGATTAAGGTGGCATGAGTGATTCAATGGGGTGTCTGTCAGAAACAATACAGTACCAAGTTCTGGTCCCTGCACAAAGGGAGAGTCATGCAAATCACCAATGATGTCATTGATTGATGTTCAAAGGTTAGCAGAGACATCTAAAGGGTCACAGCCTTCAAAGTTTTAAATCCTTTAAAAGTTCAAACACACCTACTAGTATCTACTGATGCACTTACTCATACTACAGGCTGCCCCAGCTGTAACTCCTGATCTACTTAGTAGGTGGTACTTTGAATCTCCAGGCAGGTATCACAGGGTGAAATACTATATCCTTAGTCTTCTATGGGAAAAAAAAATCTTGGTTGACCTTTGTTATGAAGAAGGTTTCTGTTCAATTTTAAGACCCAAGATTTAAAGAAATATTGCCCCGTAGATTTTTTTCTGACATATAAATGGAAGGTTAAAAATGTTCTTTCCTTGTGCCATCCATTGTGAAGAGATTAAAGTTTATGCAGTGCTGATGAGTTTCAGAGTGCATGTTTTTTGTACTCCTCATGCTAACCTCGACTAGGACAATCCTGCCTCTGACAGAGTCAGGACAGAGGAACAAAGGGCAGAAGTGGGTGCTGTATTAGGTACTTGCGAAGTTGACCTCTACTGTGAAAGCTTGAAAATCTTCAAAACTAGAAAGACCTTGTTTAACAGTCACACTTTTTTTAAACCTTGTACTTATATATCAGAAATATATTTTGTGATAATTGTAAGGCATTACCAGTCCAAATGATGAAGCCCTTTTCCCTGAACTGATGTCTTGCCCCTCAAAGATTTTCAAGGCATTTATATTTTCCTATTTCCAAAACTCTTGTATATGGTATATATTGTATTGCATACGGTGTCAATTGGCACAAATTATTTTTTTAAATTATAAATATATACATATAATTTTATATACATGGTTTTTCCATGTGTTTTGTCCATCCACTGCTGTAACACTTCCACCAATACTGTTGTACTATTCGTACCAGAATAATGTAGTAATATCGAAAAAAAAAAGCTAATAAAAATTGCTTCCCTGTGATTCCTGGTTGGAAAAACGTTTTCCCACTGTATATCAGCCAGTGGCACAGTGATATCATTGGCAACAGGATACACCTCTTGTGCATCACAACACAGCAACAACGAAAGCAATGCTGATCTTTCCTTCTCTCCTCAATAATGACAACATGCTTTAAAAAATATACATGCCAGCTTTTCCTTGAATCAGGTAAAGCATGAAATACCATTTATACCATTATCAACTAAAGGGTTAAACACAGTAGCCGTGTTCTCACTGTGGGTCACTGTTTGCACTCACAATACCACAGCAATATACTTTGTTCAACTGAGACAAAGAATGACATTCAGGAGGTCATTCGATGTTGAGTACTTACGCTTTTCATATTTATATTTGTGCAGGTGTTTGAATAAAAACTACAGGGGGTCTGGTCTCTAGTGCTGGATAACTGAGAGACAGATAGAAACACTGAAGAGTATTTCACGGAGTTTTTGACAAGTGTGCAAGAACTGACAAACCAATTACACTTATAGCTGTGCTGAACCCTGTCCCCATGAGAGACTTGAATTGCAAATAAAATGGGGTAGAAATTGCATAGCACTGGCCAGAACAGGTAGGCCCGAGGCCCAATCGAAATTAGGCCCCGTGCCTCATTTTAATTCGAATGGCAAGCTGCAGACATCTGCTGCGCGTCCCAGGCAGCCCAACGGCGAAGCGGACGTGAATTTCGGGCCACTGCGATGCTAGCAGTGGCCCTTAGATAGATCCTGGGAGAGGGGAGGTGATCGGGAGGGGGATGAGCAGAGGCCAACAATGGACTTTGGGACTGCTGTGGAGCTGGGAGGAGCGGTCCTGATCCTCCAACTCCACATTCAGGTACGAGCTTTTTTAAGAAACGTACCTTTATAGTGGCAGCCTCTAGCGGTCCCTTTAAGGGAGTCTGGTTAGGCTGCATGCAAACCTGATCATCTTGAACTCAGCAGGCCCGGCGTTGCTATGTTCAGCGTAGCCCAATTTGGAGAAGGGGTCCTCCAACAGGCATTAGGCCCCTCATTAGCATATTCAAGGGTCCTAATGCCTGTTTTAGACATTCGCTCGGGACACCTAAAAAAATGGGCCCCACAAATTTAGCTGTGAGACCAATGCCTGTGCAGATTGGGCACAGGCTGTCACACTGCCAAATTGGCACATTTTGCGCCTCTTTTACGCCTGAAAAATGGGTGCAACACATACCAATTTCTACCCCAATATGTCTGGCCAATAAGACCCCTCTGTACACAATCCTGGTGTAAAGAGGTCTAAAGTGAATCAATCTGAAATACAACAGCACTCACATAATAAAGAAACAGATGATAGCTATGCTGCAGGCGCTCAGACTTTTTAGCGTATGTGAGGTGAGCATCGCTAGTGCTAAAGAAGAACATAATATTATTATCATTTTCCATCTGTTGAATAAATCAAACACTTAAGGTTGCCAACCCTCCAGGGTTGTCAGGGTTGTCCAGGACACTAAGCAACAGAAAACCCAGGAGAAAATCATAGGGGCATTAAAGAAAAATTGAGTTTTTTTTCAATTTCTTTCATTTATTTATTATAGAATATTGGAGATGGGAAAGTCTGTTTGACTGGGTGGGGTAGTTGGAGGTGGGAGGTCATGTGATGCAACTCCAGGTTTACATCCAACCAGTGTTGGCAACCCTACAAACACTGCACATAACGGAACATAACGCAGGTCACGACTATGCCGTGAACTTAAAACATTATCCCGACATTATCACTTAAAGCTCAGCCTGAGAGTGCACTCTCTGTATCAGGAAGCTGTTCTATTCTTCACGCTCAGCTTCAATCAGGGGGCTAACATGACTGAGCTATGATCAGATTTATCTAATGAGGACAATACTGTGACTGGCAGAACATGTTGTATTTTAGTCTTGGCAAGAAGCAGGCTGAGACCAAAAATGACAATGGCAACAGAACAAGCAGCAGTATAAAGGAGAGGCTGGCATGGTCACCCATGACTGCAGCAGATTAAAAGTGCAGATACACTCTGTGCTCATTTGTGAATCTTTGCAGTATATCATACCTGCATTCACTGTCTCACGATGATCCCTCAACCTATTTCTCTTGTCAATTCCTTTGTGCGTGGGATATATTTTACAGCCACCACTGTTGCTGGCCTTTATCCAGTGCATTCTGGGCAATATTCTACAGTGATTGCATGAAACGATCTGGTCCGTGGATTTGCTAGGCAACCTTTTGCCAATTTTAACCTAAACAAACAAGTAAAATATAATATCATAAATAAAATTTTGACATAGTTTATTTGTGCATGGTAAAACATGCATCTTTTTAAATTAACTTTAAGTTGCATTAAATTTAAATGTAATTTTTTTTCCTTGTGATGTGGGCATCGCTGGCAAGGCCACATTTATTGCCCCTCTCTAGTTGCCCTGAGATAGGGATTGTGGATCTTCTTCATGAACCGCTGCAGTGCTTGTGGCAATGGTGTTCCCACAATGGTGTTAGGTGGGGAATTCCAGGGGAGGCATATGCCCATTTCAGGATGGCATGTGACTTTGAAGGGAACTCAGAGGTGATGCTCCCATGACATTGCTGCTGTTGTCCTTCTCAGTGGTCAACGTCAAGGGACTGAGAGGTGTTGATGAAGCAACCTTGATAAATTAGTGCTATGCATCCTATAGATAGTATGTGCTTCAGGCCAATGGTGGAGGGGGTGCATTTTGAGTCAAGTGGCAAGAGTGCCCATTAAGTGGACTGCTTTGTCCTAGGTTGTGTCAAGCTCCTTGAGCAGCTGTACCCATCCAGGCGAGTGGTGACTATTCAATGAGGGGTCAGGGGGTGAGCTACCCAGACTCTATACTGGGTTCTTAGAATCATGGAATGATACACTACAGAAGGAGGCCATTCGGCCCATCGTGCCTGTGCCGGCGCTTTGAAAGAAAAAAACAGTTAGTCCCACTTCCCTGCTCTTTCCCCATAGCCCTGTAAATTTTTCCCCTTCAAGTATTTATCCATTTCCCTTGTGAATGTTATTATTGAATCTGCTTCCACCACCCTTTCAGGCGATGTTAAAATGACTGGTCCAGTTAAGCTACTTAATTGCCAGATATCTCTTTTGGGAACTCTAAATGATCCATTCACATTTTGCCAATTCATTTTGTCTAATTCTTGGCCAATTTAACACTTTCCTCTTTGTGGTTTAGTGATTTTTTTTGCCGTTTTTCTATTGGGCTGGTTCTCTTTTAGAACATGAGCTCTAAATAATCCTTCTGTCTAAAAGGAAAAGACCACTAAACCTAGGGAAGGGGTGGGGAACACAGAGGAGGATGTTAGCCTATTTAGAACCAAGCTAACTCACCAGACTGTTGTACATCCTCACTGGCCACCAGTTGCAAAGCTTTCTCAGAGCTTCTGGACACTGCACACATGTATTCCAAGGTCACCTAAGTAACGTGAAAGGTCATATCTATTAGAATGGTTAATGTTGCAGGCAAAGCTTTCCTCGCTGATTGTTATTTAGCAGTAAAAAGATTTCAGGCAGGAGTTGTCAGCCAGAGTACTTTGATGCCAAATATGTCCTCTTTTCTAAAATAATGGGAAAGAATTTTATTACTAAGCAGATAATTTAGCATATATTAGCCATCTGGAACCTACTTATTGGCACATTAGAGCATCGATCAATGACAATGTTTTTCCAGCAATGTTAATTGTCCTTAAAGGGAGACGGCAAATCAGTGCGAATTGCTTGAAATGAAGGAGAATCTGGTAAGAAGTGAATAATATCCAAAAAAAAGAGAAATCAATCAAAAAGGAACTTCACTTTCGATGTAAGATTTCAAGATGTATTTTTATGAAATTACTGTAGAATGATTGTATTGTACAAATGAAGCGATGTGCACTTTTCTCCAAGTCTAGAAATATCCACATTCAAAATCACAGAAAACTCTTCGGGGGGGTGGGTCTGACCTAAAGCTTTAAGGTATTAGAGCTCTGACAACCTGGGTCTCAAAGTCCAGGCATCTCAGTCCTACTTGCACATTCATTTCTTATTTGCTGCTTTGTCCTGTTTGAATTTTGTGGGCCTGGAGGCTCAGAAAGGGCTATTTTTATTGCTGTTGCATTTTTGGCAAATATATCCCAAGTCAAAACACTGAGATCTGTTAGTGACAGCAAATTAACAAAAACCTGGACTTAAATATTATACCTAGCCCCCAAGGCTCTATGGTGTTCACCTATGTGGCCCACAAAGACAAAAGTTTGGAGACTCTTGTTATATATAATGTAAAAATATGCAGAGATTGAAAACTGAGGAGGTTAACAACACACTGCAGACCTTGGAGTAAGCAGTGAGAAACACATTAGGGGTAAGCTTTGTGAGGCTACGCTCCTGGTATGGAGTCTCACCAACAGCGAGCGCAATAGCGATAGGGCTACAATATTATAGTCCTGATTCTCTGACCTGCACAGGCTGATGACAAGGCTCCCCACTGGGAGCAGAGTCTTGCAAAGCTACCTCCATAAACAAACTCCAACCCTTGGAGAAAAAAAGAAAAAAATGAAAGACTTGCATTTATATGGCGCCTTTCATGACCCCAGGATGCACAGCAAGGACCCACAAATAGCAATGTAATAATGACCAGATAATCTTTTTAAGTGATGTTGGTTGAGGGACAATTATTGGCCAGGACACCAGGGAGAACTCCCCTTCTCTTTGAATAGTGTCATGGGATCCTTTATGTCCACCTGAGTGGGTTTAACGTCTCATCCAAAAGACAGCGGGGATGATTTTAAACCCCAAGAACGAGTGGGTTGGGAGCGGGTGGGAGTTAAAAAGTTGTTTTTTGAGTCGCGACCGCAACCCAGCTTTATTTCTGGGTTTAATGTCGGCACGGAAAAGTACAGGCTTCCCACTGGGAATGCAAAGTCCGAAAATTTTGCAGTTGCGACCCAAAAAAACAATTATTTTCAACTCCCACCTGCCTCCAACCCACCCGTTCTTGGGGTTTAAAATCACCCCCAGCATCTCCAACAGTGCAGCAATCCCTCAGGACTGCACTGGGAGTGTCAGCCCAGATTTTGTTCTTCAAGTCTCTGGAGCAGGACTTAAACCCACACTCTTCTGACTCAGAGGCAAGAGTGCTAACACTGAGCCACGACTGAAACAAAAAGATGAAGATAATGAGTTTAAAAGCTAGCTGTTGAATTTCCACGGGGCTTCTCCTGGTCATACTCTGTGACTTTGAAGGAAGATCCGCAGAAACTTCAAAGAAACGATGTTGAACGGATTTTGTGTCATTTCTCCAGGGCTTCCATGGATCTTCTGGTGAAGTTACAGTGAAAGATCGGGCAAACTCCTATGGAAATTAATGGTGCAAGTATTTTATCACAAACATTTGGAAATATGAAAATTGCTGCAATTATGGGACTTTGATAAAATAAAATCAATTTGCAAAGTTCTGGATTGTATAAAATAATAGTACTGACGACAGTAGCAGACTTTTCAGCGATAGCCCCATAATAATGAGCATGCTGCTAGATTAACTTTAATGTTAGTGACTAAATATACAGTTTAAAATATTGGAAAGCTGTTCTCTTGCCCATTTCTAGACATTGAATTTTGGATGTGACACTATTTGAATGGCTTGACATATTAAGATCAAACTCATACTGGTTCCAAAATGAATGCATCTCCATGGAAACTTGCCTAAATATTTTTAAGTTGAGAGATATGAACCTTCTTTGAGGAAATTATTGTATGGACTCGGAATGCTGATGGAAGGGCCTGTTCTAACTAATTTTAACAGCACAGATTTTAAAAGTTTCATTCCTTTCTTTCTTTCTGGTATTTAGATCCATTTCAAGTCAATCTATATTCTATGAGAACACCAGATTGTCTCAAATGATGGATGGGTTTTCTTTTCTAACTGGCGGTTGTGTATGTCAGAGCATTAAATTACAAAAAGTTGCAGGACCCCTACAAATGGGACTACACAGGTGGAACTATTATATCCAAGAACTTTTATCCACAAATTAAACAATTCAACATTCCTATTCGGTCATTTTAAACTCATGGGGCTCAATTTTGGAATGAAGTAGTGGGTGCACTGGGGACGGGGAGGCTCCGAAAATCGGGGAAATCCCGAGTGGGTTCGGAACCCAGCTCCAACCCGCAGACTTCGGGGTTCCCCATTGATGCGTCTAGGTGCGCGCGTGCCTCACAAATGCGGAAGTCCCACCAGCAATTAAAGCCAGCGGGGTGATAGTTAAGAGAGTTATTTAAATACTTGAAGTACTTAATTTTGAGCACATTGAGGCAGGGGTCCGATTTTCAAACATCCTCAGCGTGTTTCCCATGCTGTGGGAAACACTCCATGTTCTACCAGACATGTTTCACCCAGCAGCCAGTTGGACATTCAAATGCTTGTTTTGACAGATGGGGATAAAAGGTGAGTTATTGCACCAGGGCACTCAGTTCTTTCAGACAAACTTTTGCTGCGAGATCTTTGTGTTTTCACTGAAAATTCTTACTTTCCACTCACAATTCTTCTGTTCACACATATTTAACAACTTTTCGGACCTCCTCAAACTCACACCATCAGGATGGAGGGCGTCATGGCTGCATTCACCACTACATCCGAGGACAAGCAACATCACTAGCCTCACCAACATTTCCTGCACAAAACAGTCCTGCAACTACACATACACCCACTGTAAAGTGACCCAATGGGTGGCATTAAGTGTCACCATTCATGGTGAACATCATGAATGGGCTCGATCATAAAAGCCAGTCAAGAATGGGCAAGACGTGGCAGTAGTGGTGAAAATGATAACATTTAATGTGACTTTAACAAAAAACAAATATAAATGAAAAACACGACCATCTGTCAGACACGCTTGTGCATACCCTTCGTGCTCACAAAACCTTAGTCTTTCTCTTCCTACTACTTCTATGTGGTGCATCCCATGTGGCTGCAGCAGAGGTAGTGGCAGGTTGCTCATGTTCATGCCCTGACTGCTTAGATGCTTTCGGCCTACGGTCTCTGGGTTTTGGAGCCCGTGAGGGCCCTTCCAAAGAATGCTTCACCTACACCTGTGCAGGGGCAGACTCGGCCACCTGGAGAGGAAGCAGCATTGCGGGTACTGGTTGAGAAGGGGGCAACGGGTGAGACATGGGCGTGCTTTGTGTGGCTTCTTACTTCCAGATCCCCTTTCGCCATCATCCATCTCCTGGACCAGGCCCACATCACTCCTACCACCCTAATGGACAACAGTTTGGAGGACAAGTATGAGGCATTGGAAGCCCAGTTGTAAAGTATCTTGTCTGCCTTTTTAAGGCGGCAGAATGTTGTTCACCCTGAGTCCGATTGACCGTTGTTAGGGCCTGAATGGACTCATTTGTGAGGCCATGCTTGAAGCTCAATGGAGGCTAGCCTTCTCTCCATCGCAGACATTCCTGCACTTACCTGCGACACTATCTCAGACACTGGCTCACGTCCCTGTTACAGTATCTCAGAGATTCCCTCCTGTACCTGTGCCACCATTCCATACATGCAGGAGTTGGACTCTTCCATCCTCTGCACTATCGTGGAGAGTGCACGTGGCACCTATTCTATTACCTCGCAAATATGCTGCTGTCCCTCGATCATTCTCCTTTTAAAGGATGGCCCCCGGGGGTTCAGCATCTGTGTCCAGCTGAGCAGAGCCTGGAGAGGGGTGCTCCCACCAACGCAGACTCTCCACAGCTGCCCCTGCCACCAGTGTCTGCTTGTGCTCACTTGTGTGTGGTGACTCACCAGGTGCCAAACCAACTGACTGACTACTAGGACCCACCAAGGTGTGAGTATCTGTACTGTGGATGGCTCGCTATGATGTGACGGTGCGCCCTCAGAGGCCGGCAGGTCCTCTGAGGAATCACCCTCGGCCGTCACTGCGGTGGATGAAGGGCGTGTAAGAGAACAGAAGGCAATATTAAGATCATCACAGATGTGTCATGTTGTGATGAGCATACTGAGGTGTTGAACATGGCAAGCATTGTTAACACCAATTCATGTTGCGCGTGATGAATGTTAAAGTTGTGTCACCAGACGTTTGTGGGGTGCCAGTCTCACTGTCCCCGACGGACAGGCACTCGAGGGTGCGGCTGATCTCCAGCACCTCCTGCTCCGTCTGTGAGCAGCACTATTTGTTGTGGCCCCCTCCAGTCCTCGCCCTCTCTTGTGCATTTTGTGCTCTCTTCTCCCAGAAGGGGAGAAAGAACAGACGTATGAGTGACTGATGGTGAAGTGGCCAACCGATGAATGCATTGCTTTGGCTGAGGCTGACCATGAAAGAGGTGCATCAGAAGGTGAGCATGAGACAGAACCATCACATTGGATGAGGATTGGGATGAGTGGTAGTGGTGGAGTGAATAATGGAGAGGAGAGGAAGTGCAGGTATGTTGAGGATAAGCCTTAAGTGAGTGTGAGGAGTGATGTGATGGAGTAGTCTTGGCAGTGCAGAATGAGTTGGGGGAGGGGGCAGTGATGTGGAACATGGAATGTAGGAGAATCAATAAATGTACTCACTTTGGCTGACCTAGTTAGGTCATTGAAGCGCTTCCTGCACTGGATCCAGGTGCGGGAGATGTTGCTGCTGTTAGAGACCTTGTCTGCCACCTCGAGCCAGGCCTTCTTGGTGGCAGAGGCAGGGCACTTCCTCCCGTCCGCAGGGTAAAAGACCCCTCCTCCTCACGCCGTCCAGTAGCTGCTGCAGTGAGGCATCGTTAAGCCTTGGAGCAGCCTTGCCCCTGTGCTGCTCCACTGTGATTTCTGGGTCTTTGCTCCAGCAAAAACCTTTGGAGCAATGGCCCTTTAAATAGCGCTTCTGACAGTCTGTGATGTGGGTCTGCCCACTGCGCAACTTTCGGACGGCAAACCTGGAAGCCATGTTAAGTGGCACCAATTCACTTGTGATTGCGTGCAAAACGGACTTATTTTATTAGTCGGGTTACCCACACCAGGTGCCAACCCAACTAACTGACTACTAGGACCCACCGAGTTGTGAGTATCTGCGCTGGTGGATGGCTCACAATGATGTGATGGTGCACCCTCAGAGGCCAGCAGGTCCTCTGAGGAATCGCCCTCTGCCATCACTGAGGTCGTTGAAGGGCCTGTAAGAGAACAGAAGACAATATTAAGCATCATCACAGATGTGTCATGTTGCGTTGAGCATACTGAGGTGTTGAACATTGTTAACATCAATTCACGCGCCCATTCACCCCCTCGCTGCCATCCCACCTCCATTCTAAAATCTGGGCCATGGTGAATAGTTGAACATTCACCATTTCTCCATATGATTTGCATATAAACCCCAAATAAGGAAGACAGTCCGAGTGCTCGCGATATTATGGGTAACCGAACGTGTCATTGCTGCCAGTGGCGAGCTCCGACCATTGGAAGCACTGGTCTCAAATTCAGGGCCGCGCGCCCTCCAATTTACTGATCACAATGGTCAGAAAATCGTGGACAGCACGAGCCTGGAATTCCGACCTGTGCTCGGCAGACAAGGCTCCCACTGGCAGTGCAGACTTGGAAAATTATCCCTGTGTTGTGCATAATTCAAACTGCTTTGTGAAGCAAGTAAGACTTTTAGAGATTTTTAAAGTAAGGAATCCCACACCCAGGGAATGGAATTGTTCTTCTTTTTCTCTGAACACCCAGGCTCTGGAATTATATCATGTGATACTATCGCATGGGCTTCATCTGAAATTCCTCTCTCCAATTTTTTAGTGAAGATGATAACCCATTTATTTTAAAGAGATCAACACTCCACTAAAATAGCAGAGTTAGGGCTTTCAGATAGAAATATAAGAGCTTGAACTCTGGTATCTGACGGCATAATTTCAGGTCCTTAGTGTTAACACCAAGCAGTCGCTAATTTTTGATAACTACATAGGGCAAACAAATGATAAAGAGCAGCTTTAACATAGGCCACAGCTATCGATATAAGACCAGGATCTGCCAGCTGTAACTTACAATCAGTAGTTCCTCATTATATTGCACACTGAACTCAATCTGACTGACAGCAAGATGTAGCAACAACAGAGCTCTCTGCATGCGTGCTTCAATGTGGGCATAGAACCACTCATTTTTAATGTTAGTAGAATACAGTATCTGCTCTGTCTCAATGCTCTTGGGACGTTTTCCTACATTAAAGGTGCTATATAAATGCAAGCTGTTAAGTTGTTGTTTCACTATTAAAACACTCAATAAAAAGTTATAAAGGTACCCGGGCAGTGCACTGGCTGCTTGTGCATTTTTGAAAAGCTGCTTTGCACCAGGCTGCAGTTAAACTCAGGGAGGAGAGGCTGGGTGTGAACAGTCAGAGATAAGGATTGTACTCTTCGTGATGGACTACTTGAAAGTTCCGTTCAGTGTTAAGCGAACTGCCAATTTTGGGCACGAGTTACTGAATTTATGCAAAGATCACACAAATCTTTTGACAAAACTTTTTAAGAAAACACATACTAGTACAATCGCATGTTTTAATATACATTTACAAGATATATTTGATTAAATAAGGCTTAACTTATCAACTCTACTATTTTAAACACTAGAAATAATTAAACTCCAAGGAGTATAAATTTGTCTTGGGCTGTAGTGCAAAACAAAGGGTTGGACAGAGTATAAATCAGGAAATTAGAGGTGCATGAAACAAGGGTAATGCAATAATCGTGGGGGACATTAATCTTCATATAGACTGGGCAAACCAAATTGACAAAAGTAGTTTGGAGGACGAGTTCATGGACTGCATCCAAGACAGTTTTCTAGAACAATATGTTAAGGAATCAACTAGGGAACAGGCTATTTTAGATCTGGTATTGTGTAATGAGTCGGGATTAATTAGTAATCTGGTAATAAAGGATCCTCTGGGGAAGAGTGATCATAATATGATAGAATTTCATATTGAGTTTAAGAGTGATGTAGTTAAGTCCAAAATTAGGGTCTTAAATTTAAACAAGGCCAATTATGTAGGTATGAGGGCCGAGTTGGCTAAAGTAGGTTGGGAAATTAGATTAAAAGATATGATGGTAGATAAGCAATGGTGAATATTTAGAGAAATAATTCATAATTCCCAATGAATATACATACACTTAAGGAATAAAAACTCCACAGGAAAAGAGATCCAACCATAGCAAACTAGAGAAGTTAAGGATAATATCAGATTAAAAGAAGAGGCTTATAATGCCACAAATAGAGTAATAAGCTTGAGGATTGGGAGGGTTTTAGAAATCAGCAAAGGATAACCAAGAAATTGATAAAGAGGGAGAAAATTGAATAGGAGAGTAAATTAGCAAGAAATATAAAAACAGATTTTAAGAGTTTCTACAAGTATATAGAAAGGAAGAGGTTAGCGAAAGTAAATGTGGGTCCCTTAGAGGCAGAGACAGGAGAAATTATAATGGCGAATAAGGAAATGGCAGAAACGTTAAACAAATATTTTACATCTGTCTTCACAGTAGAAGACACAAAAATATCCCGGAAATATTGGGGAACCAAGGGTCTAATGAGAGGAAAGAACTTAAAGTAATTAAGATTAGTAAAGAAAAAGTTTTAGAAAAATTAATGGGACTAAAAACCAACAAATTCTCAGGACATGATGGCTTACATCCTAACATTTTAAAAGAGGTGGCTGCAGAGATAGTGGATGCATTGGTTTTAATCTTTCAGAATTCCCTAGATTCTAGAAAGGTCCCCGTGGATTGGAAGGTGGCAAATATAACCCCGCTATTCAAGAAAGGAGGGAGAGAGAAAACAGAGTACAGGCCAGTTAGCCTGCCATCAGTAGTAGGGAAAGTGCTAGAATCTATTATTATGGACATAGTAACAGGGCACTTAAAGAATCATAATATGATTAGGCAGAGTCAACACGGTTTTATGAAAGAGAAATCATGTTTGACAAATCTTTTAGAGTTTTTTGAGGGTGTAACTAGTAGTGTAGATAAGGGGGAACCAGTGGATGTAGTCTATTTGGATTTTCAAAAGGCATTCGATAAGGTGCCACATAAGAAGTTGTTACACAAGATTAGGGCTCATGGGATTGGGGGTTATATATTAGCATGGATTGAGGATTGGTTAACAGACAGAAAACAAAGAGTAGGAATTAACAGGTAATTTTCAGATTGGCAGGCTGTAACTAGTGGGGTGCGTAGGGATCAGTGCTTGGTCCTCAGCTAGTTACAATCTATTTAATGACTTAGATGAAGGGACCAAGTGTATTGTATCCAAGTTTGTTGATAATACAAAACTAGGAGGGAAAGTAAGCTGTGACGAGGACGCAAAGTCTGCAAAGGGATATCGACAGTTTAAGTGAGTGGGCAAGAAGGTGGCAAATGGAGTATAAAATGGAGAAATGTGAGGTTACTCACTTTGATAGGAAGAACAGAAAAACAGAATATTTTTTAACTGGTGAGAAACTATTAAATGTTGGTGTATACTGGGATTTGGGTGTCCTGGTACACGAAACACAGAAAGTTAACATGCAGGTACAGCAAGCAATTAGGAAGGCAAATGGTATGTTGGCCTTTATTGCAAGGGGGTTGGAGTACAAGTGTAAGGATGTCTTGCTGCAATTGTATAGGGTTTTGAAGAGACCACACCTAGGGTGTTGTGTCCAATTTTGTTTTCCTAACCTAAAGAAGGATATACTTGCCTTAGCGGCGGTGCAACAAAGGTTAGCTAGATTGATTCCTGGGATGACAGGGTTGTCTTGTGAGGACAGGTTGAATAGAATGGGCCTATACTGTCTTGGAGTTTAGAAGAATGAGAAGTGATCTCATTGAAACACATTAGACTCTAAGAAGGCTTGACAGGATAGATGCTGAGAGGCTGTTTCCTCTGGCTGGAGGGTCTAGAACTAGGGGACATAGTCTCAGGATAAGGGGTTGGACATTTAGGACTGAGATGAGGAGGAATTTCTTCACTCAGAGAGTTGTGAAACTTTGGAATTCTCTAACCCAGAGGGCTGTGGATGCTCAGTCGTTGAGTATATTCAAGACTGAGATCAATAGATTTTTGAACTCTAAGGGACTCAAGGGATATGGGGATCGGTCAGGAAAGTGGACCAGAGGTAGAAGATCAGTCGTGATCTTATTGAATGGCGGAGCAGACTCGAGGGGTCATATGGCCTACTCCTGCTCTAATTTCTTATGCTCTTATGATCTTATGATAGCGAATCGGCAGTCAATGAAGTCAATGAGAAAGAAAATCGGGCGAAGTTTAAAACAGGCTGCCGATTCACTATTGCCTGATTTTGTGCTACGAAGTCTGTCAACATAATTGTGCACAACGTGTTCAGTAGTTACACACTTCAGAATTGGGGTGCGCGATTCTTTTATTAAGTTAAGGGACCAAAAGAATTAATTATCTAAGTGACAAAGTAAGGAGGGATTGTGTTTGTGCTGGAGACTGAGAGGCTGGATAATTATCAAACAACCGTCACTCTCATTCTTTAACTGTCTTAGTCTTCGAAAGAAGCCCTGTTTGATAATGTGCTGTAATATATGTGCTTTATACAGCGTTAATTGCTAAGTTCAGTTCTCATTGGCACAGCAGCATAGTGATTAAGACTTTGCTTTCCATTAGTATGCTCACTAGTTCCAATGATTGACACTTAGTGACTTTTGTGCGCTCGATTGAGCTTTTTAATTAAACTTTTCTTCCACATGTTTTTAAATCCACATATTGCTAAAATCGTGCGTATGTATTTTACCATTAAAATGAATTTAAGACAGATTTCAGCAATTGGTGGTATCATACTAGAATGTTGAGAACATTAAATAGCTTTCTCCATGATAAAATTAACTTGGTGCTATTAAAAAGTGCGAAAGTGTAATGTATAAATCATTAAGATTTACAATTGCTTTGCATTCCGCCTCTGGATTCTTGTAAGCTAACACCTCAGGACCTGGTGGAGAGGATATTGGCTGACCATCCGTGGCATTGCTCACATGTAGTCTAGGGTTTTAAGTGCAGTTGTGATGTTTAACATAAGTCCTTACAGGCTGGGAGCAGAGCACACTAAACCCAACCTAGCTTAATATATAACAGGGTAAGAGGCTTGCAGGATTGGCTATTAATTTCTTCAAGGCAATTTATTGCTTGGTGCTTTATATTTTTAAATATATTAGTTTTATCCACCGTAGGTTCAGTTTTAGTTTTATGTGTATGAAATCTACAGAAAATAGATGAAAAGTTTCACCTATAGAATGGACTTCCTGTCATACTTCCCCCAAGCACACTGTCATGACAACACCCCTATTGTTACAAAATAGCATATCCTCTGACTCACCATGAGCAATGCCACAGGAGATATGTTGGTGTTTAAATAACTATATAAGGTTCATGTATAATTTGTGGAGATGACATGGACATCTGTCTCTCTATGTACAGAAAATCCTTTTTAACAAACGCGTGAAAGCAAATGCTGGCAGATTTTGATGTAAAGACTTTTTTTCCATGAAGGAATAATTGACGATGGTTAAGCAGTGAAACGGTTAAATAATTACTTCAAAATGCAGCGATGCACTATTTATACGGTGAGATGAACTTGTGACAGCCTCGCTACACATCCCAAATGGTTGAATTTGAATGTAAATTGTTTGATGTCATAATTGGGTTCCTGAAACCTGATTGGCCGATATATTTATTATTGTCATAGCTGTTGTACCTCACTGAAAGTGTAATTGATTTATTGGTGTCATATTTCCTGTTGCATTTTATAGCAATAATAAGCCTGCCCATTATTTATTATTAATGAGCACCACAAAAGGTTTTATCTGAGCACAATTTTTTATTGCACCATGCTCATGCTCCTGGAATACGATCGCAAATTACTGTACGTCTTCACACTTCATCAAAAATTATACCTGCTTAAGGAACAATCAACACGCACATGTTTTATCACAGATGATAGATTGAGTGACCACAGAACAAGATTGAAGATCCTCAATTTGGCAAAAGGGGCATAGGTGAGGCATCCATTGATTTTCTCAATCATATTCATTATTTTTATATTTTCATCACCTTTATCCTTAAACAAACAGAGCCCCTACATATAGCTCAACCTCCCACCCCCCCCCCCCTGCCCCCCCAGACTGTACTTGACTCAGAAACACCGGTTCAGCTACTACAAGTGGATAAGTGATTCTGTTTAGCCTGGTGCATAGAATAGCAGTATATGGTATTTCGCACATAAAGTCATATACTGCTATAAGTATTGTGTAATTCCACCAGTTTAGTTAAAGAGCAAAATCAGGTGCAAATGACTTGACAGTTACAGAACTTCAAATAAAGAGAATTAACTTGAATTTATGTAGCACAAAATAAGCCTAAGTGTTGTTTTTAGGTGTAAAAGTTGCTGCAACTAGACTCTCGGACCTATTAATTAATAAGATTAGCCAGATGCCTACAATTTGACAATTAGAACCAATAGAATATTAAAATTTGCATTAAATATGCATTAAAGATCTTGTTCAATGTAACCTGCCCTACTAAAGTGTTAAACAACAATAAAAGTAATCCACCTATGGAACATGTTCCTTAACCAATCAATTTAGGATTGAATTTTTAAATAAAGTAGAACTTCTTTATCACATTCCAATTATCTGCCTTCTCAATTATTCCCTCGAACTTTCACAAGAAAAAGTCGTAAGTGAGACGTCACCTCATTGTACATTATGTTTCTTTCATTGGTATTATTTCATTTTGTTTTCTTGCTGAATAGAACAACATAATGTCTCTGTTGTTATTTGTATTGGCATTGCCTTAATTCCTGTGCCTAGGGTATTGCTGTACCATCAGTTTAAGACCAAATTTTGGCATTCCTCGATTATCTGCCAATTTCCATTATCCACTAGAAGGATAAACTCTGATGGATAAATTCACCTTAAAAATGTTTGCTCAAGATTTTTGATCCATAATTGAAACCATTATACTAATTTATTCTCAAAAATGCAGCTTCACAGCACTGCCAATAGTTTGTTAACCAGGTTAACCAAGAAAGATAAGAACACCTAGATAAACGGCCAGTGCAAAGAAGCAAAAGATTACGCCAAAAGGAACAACACACAGAGGCTGTATCAGAAGATAAGAGAACTAATTGAATCTTACAAACTTAAAATGGCTACAGTGAAAGACCAAAATGGTCAGATAATTGAGGATAAACGAGCAAGGAACAAGCAGTAGAAAGAATATTTTGAAGATCTGTACAATGTACAGAGCAAGGTGGATGAATCAGTTCTGGAGAAACCGCCCTGTACAAATGTTGGATTTCTTGGAAGATAAAGTAAAGATTTCTATTGATAGTTTGAAAATGAATTAGGCTCCTGGTATCAATAACATAACTTCAGAATTGTTACAGGCAGGTGAGGAACATACTGTGAAAGTGATGCAAAGGTTGCTTAACAAAATTTGTGAAGAAGAGCAAATACCTGAAGACTGGGGAATAATAATACCAATCTTCAAAAAAGGAGACAAGAGCGAATGCAACAATTACAGAGGAATCAGCTTACTGAGAAAAGTATTTACTAAGACACTGCAGAGGAGAATGAAAAGATACGTTGAAGTGGTACTGCATGAAGAACACACTGGTTGTAGACCAGGATAAAGTATGATAGATCAACTGTTTGTGATAAGACAGATTTCAGAGAAATTTATAGAATACAACATTCCTTGTTACAACAAGTTCATAGATTTTAAGCAGGTCTTTGACAGTATATGGCATGAAAGAATATGGCATGTCTTGAGGATGTATGGTATTCCTGAGAAACTTGTCAGAGTGATAGAAAACATCTATAACAAGTCCCTGAGCGCTGTTAAAGTGGATAGGAAACTGACGGAATGGTTTAGATCAACAGTTGGGGTGAGACAAGGATGCACACTGTCAATTGATTTATTTAATTTAATACTGGAAGCAGTAATGAATCATGCAGTAAAAGATGATATTGGAGGAGGCTCCTTATGTGGCAAGATTTTAAATAATCTCAGATTTACTGATGACATTGACCTTACAGCATCTAAAACAGATTTGCAGAGACTACCTGATAAGGTGTACGTGGAGAGTAGAAAATTTGGATTACAAGTTAACACAAAGAAGACAAAGGTCATGTCATTTAGGAAGCATAAGGAAGATGTACACATTACAGTTGGAGGGGATGCAGTTGAACAGGTAGAAAAGTTTGTATACCTTGGTGATTTAGTGTCAGAGAATGGGAGTTGTGAAGAAGACATCAAATGAAGGATTGGATTTACTTCTGCTGCTTTTGGAAGATTATGCAGGATATGGAAGGCCGAAGATATTATGATAAAAACATCGGTAAGATTTTATGATGTGATGATTATCCTCATATTATTATATGGATCTGAGTGCTGGAACATGAGAAAAGTTGATGAGCAAAGATACTAACAGCAGAGATGAGTCAGTTGAGAGGAATACTGGGAGTATCCAGGATGCAAAGAATCAAGAATGGTATAATAAGAACATGGCTTTGACAAGAAACAACACTTATACAGATGATGCAAGAAGAACGACTGCGATGGTTTGGGCATGTTTCAAGAATGGAAACAACTAGAATACCTTTCATGGCCCTGTATACAGAGGTACATGGGACAAGAAGCCGAGAAAGACCAAGGAATTGCTGGACAGACAATGTTGAGAGTGGCTTGTCACAGAAAGGGATACAGATGACTAAAGTGACCAGACTAGTTCACAACTGACAACAGTGGAGTTAATTAATTCGACCCCATCGTCGCTGCTGATCTGACGGATGGGAATTTAGTAGCAGTAGTAAATCCTTTTATTAAATGTGCATAGTATTACTGGAGCACATCAAAATTATTTCTCAGTATTAATAACATTAAAACAAATCATTTTCTTCATTATCTTAGTGGAAATGTCAACATATTTAAAATTAATGGATTAATGTCTGTATTAAATGAATGTCATACAAATATGTTAAGCATTCATCTGCTGTTGTCACCAACAGTCATTTCTATGCTTATATCCTTGATTCAGTTAAAATAAAAAGCAAACCTTTGGAAAAGGTAGCTGACAGTGTGGGAAAATAATGAATTTGGTGAGCAACAATTTTTTTAAGCTCTGACTGGGAGGTAAAAATTCAGAATTAGATTCAAATGATCTAAGTCTATAAACTTTTGCTAATTTGCTATTTGCACAGAGCAAAACAATATCCTCCTCCATTCCCCCAAGTCAGTGTCTCCTCCTTCAGCCAAGAAGAGAATCCAAACTGCAGATTTTCCATAAACTTCCCCCAAGACTTCTCCTTATTTAGTCAGGAGGAGCTGCACTTGTGTGAGGCAAGGTTGATAGAATATTATTTTCTTTCCGAGTGATTATACTTCTTTAACAGAAAGCACTCCGTTTAGCTTGGTAAAGAATAATTAAATATTTATTATCCATAGCTTTGTTTGTTCAATCCACTAATGTTATTACATCAGTTGCAGGGTTACATCTGTTATCAAGCTGATGGTCCCTATCCCATTTTTTCATATCTTATGCTGTATTGTGGGATCTTCACTATATGAGCACCTCATTATAACATGCAAATTGCTTGGCTCCCATGGACTGCATTATAATGATGGTGGAGTGTGCTTAAAACAGTGACATCTATAATATGTGACATAAGCCTATGCTTATCTTTCTATAATTTCTACTCATTTGCCCTTTTCCTGTCATAACCTTTAAATTGAATTACATTACAATTTTGGTTTTGCATTTTGTGATATCATCTGAAATGTAATCTAAGTGGGGCTCCTTGTATTTCTAGTTGTAAAACACTGCATTCCAAAGCTGGATGATCTAAGCCCTTAACCAACATTTGAACTCAGTGAGTAACTTGCATGACTTCTCAGTCAGGTCAGTAAATGGAGGGGCTTGTAGGAGTAAACCTTCCCCATCTCAGCAGGGTGAACTATGCTTCCCTGAAAAGCATATCCCCTATCAGATGATATGGAGTGGCCCAACACTTCCACGGAAAACTGCGTAGCCTGAACTGTTGCACTCTTTTTGGTGAAGGAGGATGTGTGGAGGTGGAGATATTTAAAAAAGATGAAAATAATAATCTATGCAGTTTATTTTTAAATATGAATTCTGCTCCAAGGATGTCTTTTTATTTTGTGCAAAGCTTTCAAATCCAAACACAGAAGCAGACACCCGGCTTTGCAACTATTTCTTTCAGGCAAGGACAAAGATGACAGAAGTTTATAGCTTTCGACAAAGGACAGCAAACTCTTCAGAATGTGGGAGAAGAAAAGCCCCTGCAATACATCGTCTCAACAGATGAGCTCTCAAATTAGTTCAGCGAGTGCGACTGATGAAGAGACACCGCTGCCACCGTTTGTATCATAAGGGCATTCATCAAATTAATTACCAAAAGAAACACCTCTGATACCTCTTCATTTAGGCCCCTATAAATGAGGCAGGCCAGGGCTGACACAGGACTAATGCAGCCAGCACCATTCACACATAATTAATTGAACACTGTGAGCATGACAAATTGGAATGATGAATCTATCTTCTATGAATAGCAAAAGGAAAAAAATGCATAATCAGTCAAGGATCTCGCTGTCTCTCTCTAACTCAACTGCACATCTAAATCCATTAAAGTGAGGAAAAATCTCTTCTTAAAAAAAAAGACTCTTGTCTATGTTTTATTGAATCTGTAACTTTGCATTGCTTTCTTTGATTAATGCAGCAGTAAGGGTCGAATGTGTATCCACACACTTTAGAAATAAGATTCTTGTTATTAATCAATCTAATAAATCTCACTGTGGCTTGTAGTTAGCCCCACGTGTTGATTGCCCCCTCCCAAAAGTTCATAACTTAATGCAATGGGATGCCACCTCTTGTCACAAAAAAAAGTTAGAAATCAGCTGATAACCTTCTTCCTGAGCCTTTTTTTGAATGAAGGTCATAGGGAAAAGAAGAAAAGCAAAAAGATTTCTTCCCTGCTGAATATAAAGTCAAACACTTGTCCCTATGGTTTGGGGGTGAAAAGTAATCCCTTTTAATCATCCGACGCATGCTGGATGATCAATGGTTTGACTCTTCCCATATTCATGTTCATATTAGAGAGCCTCCTGTTCCGATAAATGATTAGTATGAGCAGAATGTATTAAAATGAATTATAACAACACACTGATTTCAGCCAAGTTGGCAGTGCTGCTTTATCATGTATGACAGCTGCTTCCCCTGAGCCCAGGAGCTGTACATAGTCAGAAGGTGTAGCTCGGATTTATCCGAAAAATCTCAGGGCTCAAGAACTGACGTCTATTTAAAAGAGAACAACAAATTGCAGTCCGTGGTTAAAAAAGAAAAAAAAAACTACTGCAGAGGAAAAATGAACTGACTGAGAGAAAATCCTATCTTAATTGGATGAGATGAAAAACAGGAGGCCTAAAAAAATAAAATATCTGCCAAGAGCAGTTCATTATGTGAAGGACACATTATCCTTTTCAGTTCCCATGATTCAGCATTGTAAGTAGTCATTCTTAATAGGTTTAAAGCTTGCTGTGAAATATTGGAGTGCCTAGTTTTCATGTGACACTATAACCTCCCTTGGGAGGGTTGAGATTGTTGTGAGCATAAAGGGGAATGCAGCAGGACATAGAGTGTAAATGCGCACTTACAAACTACTTCAGATACCAGAGAAACGCTACCCATTGGTATAGATGTACTAAACCATTCGAAGGACCAAACTAAGTTAGTTAGACCGAGTCAATATTAGGATTTTAATCAGATTATATTTATGACATTATGTAAACTATTTGTAAAGTATTTTTCTTATTACAGAATGAGGTGCTAGACTTCAAATCATTGCTCAATTTGGTTATAATGTTGGTGATTTAGAACTTGAATCAAAATTAATTTCTCATACTATATCAGAGCATGTTTGCTTCTCATAATAACCATTTCTGCCTCAGTCTGAAACTTCATTCCACATATTTTACAAATAAGATTTTTCATTGATCCATCTTCCTATTCCTCTCTGCAAATTCAGTATCTTTCACTACTTTAACAGTTTGCATTATAGTCACCAGCTATACTAGGACAGGCTGGGATAGAAAGTGCCATAACCTGGAAAAGTGGGATCAAAGATCATTAACCAAATAAAAAGAATATATAAGTTTTTTAAAAATCAACAGTTTTGATCTAAGACAGAAATAACTACACTGACGTAGAAAGATTTGGGCTTCACAAGATGTTACGTCACAATGGTAACATCTGTTTGACAATGAGTAGGCTACCCGTTGTCAGGAGTCACAGGAAAGATTTACCGAACATTTACCAAGTCCTCAGTGGAACACGAAAGACCACTTCACAATCAAAGTTCACGTTTGAAAGTTCTCACTATTCATATTATTTCCAGTCCATTTTAATAAAATTAATGGATTACTTAAGGTGCACCATAAGTCAAATACAAAGATACACTGCTAGATCTGGATTATTCAATGCCAATAATTTTTTGTTCAACCTACAAATAAAATGTAAGCTTTATTTTTGCCTGAACTTATAGGTTTTTTTCCCCTTTCAGTTCAACCTGACTTTAGACCCCTTCCAGCAATGAATAAAGGGCACACTTCAGTCTTGTAAAGTGATGGAGTGTAGAATTTTCTCTCTCGATCTAATGTAAGGTTCAAATTGACCCTGTTATACTTGTTGCACTTCAGAGTGGCCACATCCACTGGGAGCTAAACCTCTGATCAGTGAGGTGTGATGCCTTTAAGAAAAAACACCATGAGATAAATTTATCTTAAGGATCTCAATGAACAGATAACCTTTTTCTCATTCTGATGTTTTAATTTTTATGAGTTCATGTGTGCTCTTTTCTCATTTTTCTAATTAAATGTAATTTTTTAAAGAGGTGTTAACGAGCATGCTTTAAATGTATATTTATTACAGTCTTATGATGTTGTGATCTGAGGTCTTCCACTGATTACAATGGAGCTTCAGTGAGCAGCAAGAGGAAAAAATTATCACAATATGAGGTTTGTAATAATTGAGTTTGTGTCAGTGAGGTTTCACTGTATTTGTTACAGGGAGCAGGTTCAGTCTCTGGTCTAAACTCAGAACATCAGAATGAAAAAAGCGCTGTCTATTCAGAGATCCTTAGGAGAAGGTAATCTCATAGCGTTTTTATCATATTCGGGAACACCATAGCACCATTACAATCCATGTGAATCCACCAACGCCTCAAATTTAATATTCTCACCCTTGTGTTCAAATCCCTCCATGGCCTCCCCCCTCCCTATCTCTCTAACGTCCTCCAGCCCCACAACCCTCCGAGAACTCTGCATTCCTCCAATTCTGGTCTCTTGTGCATCCTCCACTTCCTTCGCCCCACCATTGGTGGCCGTCTAATTCCTATGGAATTCCCTCCCTAAACCTCTCCATTTCTCCACCTATCTCTCCTTCATTAAGAGGCTCCTTAAAACCTAACTCTTTGACCAAGCTTTTAGGTCATCGGTCCTAATGCCTCCTTCTTTGGCTCAGTGTCAATTCTTTTGTCAGATTGTGCTTCTGTGAAGTGCCTTGAGGGTTACTATGTTAAAGGTGTTATATAAATTCAAGTTGTTGTTGTAATGCAGAGCTAAGTTAGCTGGTCTCAGTCTGAAGAGCAGACAGTCACGGCCAATGGGTTGTATCACCAGGCTAGAGAAGGAAAAAAATCAACCCTGAGGTTCCACTCCTGATCAGTGCTGGAAAAAGTGGATACACGTGGGTGAGAATAGGATCACTCCCATCATCAAACAGCCTGTCGATGCTCCCTGCCTGGGTTGACATTTTGGAAAGCTATTGGAGGGCTAGATTCACTCGCAGATTGATACATAAACAGGAAGTGTTCAGGTGGGGGAGGAGAATCAGGGAAAAGCTGTTCAAAATTAGAAATGCTTTAGAATTGGTGTTTTTTAAACTAGTTTCTATCGTAAAAGCAAATAAACAAGTTCTTTCAGAACAGCATTACTTATATTTGTACAAAGTCATGCCAGTTTTAAGAAGATCATTGATTGAATGAACTCTGGTGTATATGATAATACAGACCAAAAATCATAATTCAATGTCAATGAAATTAGAGCTACTTTCATAGTATTGACCTAAAATATATAAACGGATTCTGTTAAAGTCAGTAATAGTATTACGCATGTATATCAAAAGGCATCTACTAAACAAATGGAGAATGCATAAATTCTAAAATGTTGAATAAATTCATATTAAATGAAACCATGCAAACAAATTGAATAATTTGCATGAGTTACAATGAATTATATAGGATTTGATTTTTTCTTAACAGATATATCAGAAAACTGGGTTTCCATCAGAATGATGGAAAACTGAAGTGCTTTTTTTGGAGACCACTCATTGCTTCAACCTTTTATCAGAAGGTTGGATATCCCTATTCTTTGCTATTGACAGATATCGTTTAAGAAAGCTGAGTAAAAAGAAATAGAAATCACAATTTGAAATAATGCAAACCTCATCCCTCAAGACTGATTCCCCACCCGTTCCGCTATGCCCGGCACCAGAGGGCAAAACATCCCCAAGGTGCCTACATTTTCCATGCCAGACCATTAGCATGCCCAGGTGCAAACCCGCCCCCACCAATAGCTGCCCAGCTCCTGGTAGAGCCTTGCACTACGAACTGAGGGACAAAAATGGGTTGAGAGATCTACACTGGCTGTCGGTCTTTGGGCTGCCAGCTGTTGCTGGAGAACATCAGCAATAAAGCTCTTAGTCCAAAGATTGTGCTGGAATAACAAGAAGATAAACTTGCTGGCTGGTGATTTCCTCTTCTGGTTGCTCCCAAGTTTACCTCAGACCCTCTAATCTGAGGAAGATCCCACTACAAGCCCCACCATCAGTTTTTTTTGGCCTGCACCTGTGTTTGGATGCCCCATCGATGAACATACAGGAAAGTGAGGCTTGAGGGCCAGGATCACTCCCTATTGCAGCCCAGTTACACCCACTTTGAGAACCACCAGAAATCTCAGGGCAGTAGAGAGGGACGGAAACCTGAAGTAACGGGTATCCGTCCCCTTTCCAGTGCCTGTGACCTGAGTGTTCCTAAGGGGCAGCAAAGAGGAAAATCGACCATGTACTCTCATCATAACATCATTGAGAGTTAGAATCATTCCTGAGAATATTCAGAATCGAGCCAAATACCTGTCCTTATTTTCGATATTTATGAAAATTTCTTAATATATTCAGGGGCGCTAATCTGAGTTTCACCTGTTCTCAATCAAGTAGAATCAAGCCATAACCATCCAGTTAAATACAAGCAGGAAAACAATGCCATACCATCTCATACTTGCCTTTCCACAGCATAATTTCTTTAAGCAGTTTAGTTTATTATTGGATTCTAGTGATCCAATTAGTGCCCACATTTTTTTTTAAAACATGTTTTAATGGAAGTGGCTGGAACCCATTTAAAATTAATTTGAACCATGTCCTTTCTAACACAGCCATTTACTAAAGCTTATAATGCACAAATATACAGGGTACATGCTGGGTTACAAAAAAGGGGAAAGATTAACCATCTTTGAGACCATGGAGGTGACTGCCTTGTGCTTTATGCAGAAGGTGCTTTTGCAATCGAGGAACATTGAAATATTTTGCCTCACTCACACTGGCAGAGTTATACTGTCTCACAGTTACTGGTGTTCCAGCTTTCCCCTAAACTCAGTGCCCCGCTGAACACGTGCAAGTATGTATGTGTGATACATGCTGTGGGGGCTAGGTGTTTAAACATGTTCACTCGCATTTTGCATTTCAAACTAGGCTCACTTAAAACTGTTGCACACCTACTCAGTAAGGCAGGTCAGATTGACGCCTGCAATTAGATAGAGCAACGTCAATGGGCATCATGCTAAGTTGACATCATATTGTATGTTAGTTTCTGAGGCACCATGCTGGTTCCATCTGTTATAGACTACAGTGTCAACTAGTTACATGGTCTCACCACAGCAAATGAGTGTGCGGTTTGGCTGCTGTGTATGAAAATTCACATATTGTCAGCATTCATTTAGATTGAAAAGTATAACAAGGACTTTAATCAGCTCTTTGGTTTCTAATCCAGTACAGAACCTGTGTGTTCCTGCTGTATGGCAATACCACACAGAAAATCAAAGCAACCACCGAACAGCATAATGCATGCTGTATGTGGTCTTGAAGCTTCCAGCTTTTCAACATTACTTCTTCGTTTGCAGGGCAAGTTTGCTTGTGACAGAAGGGAGCAGACCTGCCATATCAAGCCCTGAGTTTCATTGAAGATGTCACTGGCGATGAAAGCATAGAGACAGCGGGGGAGGTTGGTGCCAGAAGCCTCCCCAAAATCTGGGCTAGTGCCATTCTGATCTTGTTCTCCTTCCTCCCCCTGCTCCCTCACACACTGACATGCACTCAAACATATGGTACATAACCATTTGAAGAGGTGATCACACATGGGACATTGCCATTTGAAGGGGTGTCTTGCAGACAGTATTGCAACATATGTTCTTCTTCTGTTTTGTAGGTCTGGAAGAACACCAAGGCAGAAGTGCCAGTGACACAGAACAAGCCAGCACCTCACACCATGTCGCGTCACTCACACAACCTGTTGCAAGCACAGGAACATCAACCCTGAAGGATTTAGTGAGCTTGAAGAGGGAGCGACAGTCAATGAATTAAGTACCTGTGAGGAGGGACAAGTAAAGGTGACAGGTCAAGAGCCGAGCGGGGTGGGCAAAGGGCGAGCAAGCAGGTCCTATACCCACCCCTTTCAGCTCTTGCACTGTCACCTATACTTGTCCCTCCTCACTTGTACTTTCTCAGCTGAAGAGCCTAAGGACACAGACCTCACCAGGCCTGTTTGTAAAAGAAGGCTGCTGTCGGAAAATGCTGGTTTACTGGAGACAATTGAATCTGCCCAAAGTACTCTACAAGCTCTGGCATTGTGTTTGGAGGAGTCCACTAGTTACATCCGTGCAATCATTCTGGAAGGCTTCATGACACTGCAATCCACAATGGAGTGCATGGCACACTAGTCTTCCTGGCTGCACAGTTGTTTTTGCAGCAATATGTTCTGACTCAGAGTCGACATCCTGTTGCAGGATGATCTTTTCCTCATGTATAACAAAATCCTATGACCTGCAGCTGTAAAGTCATAAGCAGCTATAATTGTTCATATTACAACATCTTAAGCCACACTGTCCATTGGATGGACAGGTGAAAACACAGTGAGCACTTAACTGCTAACTGATGGGACCAGCTTTTCTTCCAATACTTCTTTAACCTTCTTATGGTGATTTGCCAGCAATTCCTTAAAAACCATCGATCACCTTGCTTAAGATTTGGAATAAGGCTAGGTTTAGTAAAATTATTCTATATAGAGTTCTGGGCTGGATCAATTAGAGCCCCACTCACCTGTCGCTCTGCCAGTGCTCTCTACCAGTGCATTGTTTCCCCATTTCCGGGGCCTTGTGTCTGCGCAGTGCCTTCCCGTGTTGGCACTGTCACTCCTTTTGTTATCCTCCACATTGGCACGGAGTCTACTTGTTCATGCATTGGCTCCTTTGCAGCCTCCAATTGATGCTTTTGTAATAGTGCTTAGGGTCACTGTCCTTTTCTCCACTGCCAGATAAGTTAATTCTAACTCTCTATCCTTATTTTCCTGAGCTGGTATTTATACATACTGCTGTTTGCCTTTGGTCATTTGCTTTACTTTAAACTTTGAACAGCCAGATAATCCGGATTACAGTACAATAATTTGGCACAGTGAGCAATAATGGAAAAACAGATCACTGTACCCTTAGACGAAGGCCCTCTTTTTTTGAATTACGTACTCCACCAGATGCAGGAGAGAACCTGTCAAGTGGTAGGACACTACTCACTGCAGATTACAATAGCACACAAGAGCTAGTATTCTAAGTGCTGCGACATTGTAGCAAACCCCAAAATGCATGAATAATGTCATTAAAATGGGAAATATGGAAAATCAGGGACAATGGATGGTTAATCAATCACTCATTTCTCTGGTTCCCACTGCTGTTCAATTAAGAACAAGTCACAAAAGGGACCTTGCTATGGCTTTATTCACAGATAACAGCTTCTCAACTGCCACTTCACGATGATAGCAGAACGTGACTATTTTATTGACTAGTTTTGGAACGCCAACAAATGTCGACAGATTCCCAATCTTGACAACTAAGTAGTGAATAAACCATCCTCTTGCATTACACCGCATGATTCAAATTAGTCGTTAAAACAGGTAAATTAATCAATAAAGTAGTCAACAGCTGATTAGTCATTGCACAATGGCTTCATATAAATGGGGTCAATAAGTATAATTAATTATCGATCTTGAAGCCAACATCGTAGTTCATTTGCTATTCTTTGCCATTATGAAGTCAGTTGCTGCAACCCTAGTCCAGCCTGTCCATCTGCAATAACACTATTCAATACCTACTTGGGACCAAAGATTACAATTGGAATGATGTCATTTTGGGCAGTGTACTAATTCCTGATCAGCAGAGCCTCTTGAATTCCATCATTATATTGCCGTAATATCTATTGCAGAACTTCATATATGCAGTAGAAACTGACTGCCATCAGTATTGGTTTAGTGTATTCAGAAAAGTCAACGCCTTTTTCTGTCCAAAGTCACAACAATGGGGAGTATGCAGTTAAACTGATGCTTGGAGTACTAAAATGTGGCAAGGGAGCAGAGCTCCTCAAATACAAACGTGCAGAGTGACTTATTGGCCTTCTACTGCTGTATTTTCTACCAATTGAAAAGAACTGAGTGGGATAGTCAGTTACATAAGAACATAAGAACATAAGAACATAAGAAATTGGAGCAGGAGTAGGCCAATCGGCCCCTCGAGCCTGCTCCGCCATTCAATAAGATCATGGCTGATCTGATCCCAACCACAAATCTAAAGAACACAAGAAGTCGGAGCAGGACCCGGCCACATAGCCCCTGGGCCCTCTCCGCCACCCACAGGGCATTGACCGATCCGAACTCAGCTTCATGTCCAATTTCCTGCCCGCTCCCCATAACCCCTAATTCCCTTTACTTCTAGGAAACTGTCTATTTCTGTTTTAAATTTATCTAATGATGTAGCTTCCACAGCTTCCTGGGGCAGCAAATTCCACAGACCTACCACCCTCTGAGTGAAGAAGTTTCTCCTCATCTCAGTTTTAAGCAGCAACAAAATAGAAAAGCCTCCTCTACCATCAATTATTTTTCTTTGCAAAATAAAAGCCTTTACATTGGCTGCAACTATATGTGATAGAACTTATTGGCCTATCTGGTATAATATCACCAGTACTTCTTGTGAACACTGCTGAGTCCCACATTGATGTTTCTTTGTTCTAAAGTGGTTGCCAAGCCCTTTATTTGTTACCTCTCCCTCCTCCTTGCTTGCCACGCCATTTTCTTATAACCACATTCTTGAAACTCACTTTTTCTCTCTCCCCTCCATCATTTTACTTCCTCAATTCTATGTCAAATTTTCTCCCTTGCTCTTCTCCCAGCTCTGCTCTTATATTGCTCAAGGTGTGAAGAGGCCTGCTTCTATAGGAGGGTTTATACACAGCTCTATAATGTTGTCTGCTGACCAATAACGGCCTGAGTCTATAGTGCTTTAACAAGCTGCCACGTGAACAGCTTAAAATCCAATGATAGCTGCATTGTCGGATGTTGACTGGATGAGTGTCTTTACCATGTAGTGATGTCTGTGATGCACCAGCAATGCCCCCACTCACATTATAGCACTGACAGACGATTATTCTTGCTTTTTCCTCCCTCTTGAAAAATAGGAAAGTAGAGCTTAAAGATTCACAACTTGCTATGGTCTTTGATACATCCAAGACTGCTACTTTTGTGCTTGCTCGTTCCTCTACTTGCTCTAACCTGCACTTCTTCAGCGTTTATTGCATCTCCTTTAATCTCAATTCTATCCATGGCTGGAAGTATGGTTTTCAGCATGGCTGTCCCATGCTTGATCTTGTTGTCTATGATATGTATGTCTAGAAATCTGTTCTTGAACACTTTAGAGTCTTGGACATCGCTAAAGCTTTTGACATAGTTTGGCACCATGCACTTCTAAACAAGTTATACCAAAGCAATGTTTATACTCTCTAGTTTCCTCTCTAGTACCTTTGTCCATATTATAGTTGTTGCCTGAACTTTTGACTCTTGTTCCATTAGCTCATGGATTCCACAGGACTCTCTCCCACGCTGTCCTTCATATCATTGACTTTCTCCACTCATCATCTACCCCTTCCACTTTTTTGCTGATGTTTCCATTCTAGATTCATTAAATTCTTTCACATTGTACATCCTCATTGCTCACAACTTCCAGTCCTCTCAGGGCAATGGCTTCTTGCCCTTCAATTAAAATCATGTTTATTTCAGTTTTTCAAAGACTCAGGTTCTTCATCAGTCTTACAGATCAACCAATAGTCATCAACTCTTACTCTTCCAACCTCAGTCCTTCTTCATCCATCAATGATCTTGGCTTGACTATCTCCTCTGACCTGAAATGAAACTCCAGTGTCTTTCTCTTAGCTCCAAGTCACTACCTCCAAGAACCTTAGTTTCATTTTTCATGCTAAATGCTTCACCCTTCAACCACTCAACTCTCTATAGAACCCGTCTCTCCAAGACTTGAATACTGCTTCCTTTTATGAGCGAGTTCTTCTGCCACCTCTCATTTATTTCTGAGCGGGAAACAAGGAAAAACTTGTTACTTGATAGATAATCTGCCTCTCCCTCTAACCTCCTTCTCTCTGTCTCTCTTATTTCTGTCACAGTCTTTCTTCCCTTTAACTATTTTATCAATGCTACAGTGGTCACTGTTGCTCCAAACTTTCCTCTCTTCTTCCTTCTAATCTTTAAGTATGACATCCTATTTGCTTTTCCTCCTCCCCATATTCCCATTCTGTTGAAATTAAGACTCATTGAACAGTATCCTATTTCAAATTATTCCATTAAAGCCAGAACTCCTTATCTCTCCTATCCTTACCTCTCCTATCTTCATCAGGTTTTCCTTCTCCCTACAATTTTCATGCTTTTAAAATATAATTTTCATATTACCTAATCTTGACTTCCTGATTTACCTCATCTGCTGTTTTACCCTTTTCGATAGTGGCCTTTGCCCTTCACTTTGGTTTCACAACACCAGCAAGCCAAAACTAAGGTGAGATTGCTATTTATAGGTAAGACTCACTTATATCAATGCTACCCAAGTGAAGCTAGCACTATCACTGTTATAGTGCACTTTTGGTGTTGGCATGACAAAATTCTCAGTGCCACAGAAATAACAAAACACAATATAGCATTAGGTGCCTTCAAGAGGGAGCTGGACCAATTCTTGACTGGGGCAGAGATTGCACATATAGAAGGTAAGTGTCTTTATAGATAGCACATGGTCCATGTGATCTCCTGGACTGGTTTTGATCACCTAAGGGCGTTGGAGAGGAATTTTCCAGAGTACTTTTTCCCTTTATTAGGGCCTGGGTTTTTTCTCTGCTTTTTTGCCTCTCCCAGGAGATTACACGGCTGTGGGGTGGGGTTGGGGGTGGGGGGTGTGTGCAGGAAGTGTCTAGTCATGATGCTTCTTTATGAAGCGTGGGGCAGGCTTGATGGACCAGCTGGTCTTTTCGTGCCCATTAATTTTGTATGTTCATATCAAAATAAAATTGCTGGACTATAACTTGGTGTTGTAAAATTGTTTACAATTGTCAACCCCAGTCCATCACCGGCATCTCCACATCATATCAAAAGATGTAGTTACAATTGTTTCTGGTGCAGAGCAGCACGAGATGCTCATTTATATTACTCTGTTCTTGTCGTGTCCAACTCAAAATGTATAAAGAAACAGGTACATTGATAAGATTTTCTCTGTCTACATTCAGTGATAGAGAAATATGTATAATTATTCGATGCCTCGAGATTACTATCACTTGAAAACACCATTGTACGCACCAGCTTGTGATTCTGACAAGCATCATGATAACCTCGCTAATCCAGTTATTCAAAGATAATTTGCTAAATCTGCTCTGTTTCAAATGACATGCCCAGAAATTATTTTGAATTATTATGGAGTTTTTGATCTTTTTTTCTGTCACAAGATTAAGAATTGCCTTAATGCAGAAACTCTTTATTTTTAGGCAGAATCACAGAGGAATTGATCACAGTTTGCCCATCGACTATGAATGGGTGAAAAATCTAGCCCCATGCACTTTCATACCAAACACCTAAAACTAACATTCTTTCCTCCAAAAATATATTAAATGCTCCAACAAATTTGTCTTCCTTACTACTCCAGTATCCTAACCCTTCTTTTTTCCTCTGCTTTATGCAATTAAATGGTGCATTTTTCCATTCCTTTCTGTCACTGACACCCTATCCCCATTTTCATGGGGTTTGATTGAATCTCGTATCTTCCACGCTGGTCCCTTGATGGGACTTAGCCATTTAGCTCTTTTCCCTACCTCCTCTATATTAATGCATGTTCTTTCCCTTCCTGCACAAGGCACTGGTATAATGAAGACTAATTTTACAAGATCTGTGAAAATAAATTATGATTTGTACATCTCAAAGCAAGGCAAAATTAGTAGATGTATTGAGAAATTAACAGTAAAAAGAACCATTTATGCGTCTAATTATTAAACGTATAGCCTCAATATTCAACTAAATGATTATACAGTAACATACAGGTTAAAAAATAACTCAAGGGTAAAGTATATGGTTGTAGGGCCTTACAATATAACATTGTCTTTCAGAGCCACAAAAAAGCAAGTCGGAATAGATAGCATGTTGAAGAGAGGGTGCTTTATACGGTTTTAATGAGGGAGTCATAAACAATATCTATCAGAGTGTTTCTGTGAGGGGATGCTGTACTGAATAATTTGTTACTTGGGGGATTGTGTGGCACATTACATTGGAACACTGTTCTAAAAAAATGTGCTTTCACCTTTGAAATCCAAGTTTGAATCCGATCCAGACAGAGATGATGAGGGTCTCTGCTTTCTGACAGTTGTCAAGTATCACAAGTAAAATGAGTCTGGGCAGTCTCAATCTTGTTCCCAGAGGAAAAGAGTCCAAAGCATAAAATTACCATGAATTTGCACTAATTGGCGTAAATTTAGCAATGAGAAGCAGTAGAACAGATAACATGGTAGATAGAAATGTCATACTGGTGCAGCAGGAAACCACTGGCAAGGTTGGGGTTCAGGTGTATTGTCAGGGCATTATAGGGGTTCCCTGAATTACAACTAATCCTTGCTACATCTGCCTTGTGCATACTTAATGTTGTCACTGAATAAAAATTGGAAAGAATGTTCTGTTTTCAGGCTTTATTAACCTCCTCATCTTGGAAAACACCAACCTCTAAATATTCTCTTAAGTTTTTAAATCTTCTGCTAAATAACATTATCACATGTCTAATTATTATATTTGTTAACCACTGACCTGACTAACATTTTAAAATAAATTATTTCACAATCATACGAATAGATACTTCAAGGTAATGCAAGCTTTCCTGTTACGTTAAAATCATCCCTTCATTTAACCCGCGACTTAACTGAGTACGTTTTCCTGTTACTTGAGATTTTTCAGCTCCTTTTCAGAGAGACTTATTTAAGAGAGTGCAGATGCTGAAAGAACTGCTGACAGCACAGTACACTGTTCTATAGAGCAGTACATATTCTTATTGTTTTTTTTGGCAAAGTGAGCATTGGGTGTGCTTGACGTTGCAATATGATTTCAAATATTTGTTGAGGATGGGAGAACTTAATTATCTAAGGTGCAGAAAGTGCTTCCCCAACACAGTCACTCTAAGTGAAGGCCCTAATGACCGCCGAGACCTTAATTAATATCGCAGGCACTAGTGTGGCACAGTTCGTTCAGCGTGATTGCAACTTTAATCTCCAAGGTTGCATGTCAGCTGGAATTATAATGGCAGTTGTAGCAAAGCTAATCTTTCTTCATCACATTTGTGTGAACAGAAGTCGTCGAGGTGTGACCAATAATTAATCATCTGCTCCTGGATCCATGACCAAGGTTCCTCTTCCTTTCGAAATCTGCTGTGTCACTTGATTATATTAGGATTTATTTGAAAACTCCCAGGTCTTTTGGCTATGGAGCAAGGGCTCGGAATATCTTTGTCGATGCATTTGCTGCTTTACATTGCCGCTTCAGCCACATTGCTAAACGCAACCAACTGTCACGCAGCCAGTAAAAGGACTGCAGTAAATATTTATTTGGTTTAAATATGTTTTCCTGCTGCAAACAAAACTCACATTGCAGTAGGTTTTAAGTTTTATTCTGACTTGTCATCTTTCTTGGGTTTTAGCAGCCAGTGTCTGTTTACTAATAGCCAAGATCCCTTCATGTATTAAATTACAGTTAGCTAGCTTACTATTTGGGTGGAATTGTAGGTGAAATCAGTGTGAATTCATTTTGATCAAATTTACCGAGTTTAATAATAGCCCAATATTAAATTAAATTCATCTTTACATCGATTCAAACATAAGCAGAGCCAAATTTCATCAAACACAAACCCCAATTTTTCATGCTGGTTACCAACAGCGTTTGAAGTCTAGCAGCTGCTCTCTAGAAGAACAGTGAGTGCAACAACATGCAATAAACCAACTGCTGTAACAGTGTAGAAGATTGCAGGCTCTCAGAATCTGTTACTGACTCTAGACATAGTCTGATTTAAATTTTCCTGTCATCATCTTATAAGTCCTACATCTATACCAAAACAATATTTACTTGGCTACATTTGTGACATTTGCCCAGATGTAACATTCTATTGGTACAGGCTTTGTGCTCAACTCAGTACAGTCCAAAGCTTTACAGGCTGGTGGACTCAATTGCCCCGATTTTAACCGCCAGGCATGAAGCGGGTAGGTCCATTTCAGCCGCCCGCTTTACTCTCCGTTGGGGGGGTAAAATGGGCGTCTGATCCAAACCTGCCCCATTCCCATCAGGCGGGTTAAGTTAAAATTGGGGCTAATGAGATTGATCCACTACATTGGAGACTGCACCCTCTCCTGTGCCAAAGATATATGACTAGTGCAGCACCATAAGTGTTGCTAGTGCTTGTGCCAAGTGTCAGTTAGGTTCAGTGGTAGCACTCTCACCTCAGAGTCCTTTGCAGAGGACCAGAATTCAGTACCACAGAAGGTTCACAAGCTTCACCAGGGATGAGGTCATGACCAGCCACAGGGGCAGATATCCTGATCTCTGGGCCCCAGCTTTTAAAATAAGGGTGCTTCCTGAGCATAAAAGATTAGTGAAAGCTTTCATTATGTTGCAGCAAGTCTGGAGGATACTTCAACCCTCATGTATGGTGCATTGATACATATGATAGAGAGTCCAACTCCAAGTACATCTGCTGCAGAGCCTCCCCAATGATAGAGACCCTACTACCAGTCTTTGCATCTCCCATGAAAGCTCTGACTACTGCCATTCCAGCCTTGGGCAACACTGTCAACTTCTCCTCGGAATACTTTGCAGATCAAATGGATAGAGCCATTGATAGGAAATTCAGAAATGTTGTTAGTGTCATGTTGTCTGCTCACTCACAGATCAGCAACACGGTGACACTGAGCCCAAGAGCAAGGAAATTGCAATGATTGATGTTGCTCTCTATGTCTTGATGACAACACATCCGCACCACTTCACCACCTCCCTCTGATGAATTCACATGAGCTAGAAAACAGACAAGGCCAGACTTATACCTGCAGCTACAACCTGCAGCTGGACCATCTCAGAAGTACTATCTCAATCCTGGGAGCCATTCATAGGCACATAGCAGCCAGCTACCACATGGGCCCCAACCGTAGGGGTAGCATGGAGAAGAAGCACAAGATTAGGTAGCACAGCCCAGCAAAATAGGAGTGTTAGGAAGAGGTTGCATCTGCAAGAACTAGAACCAGAGACATACTGCATCTTTAATAATAAAATATGATGGCCCTTCAGTTGCAGAATGCGCAGACAGTTTCATTTTCTTGCCCCTGTGAAATATATGCTCAATTGAGAGGGCACATATGTATAGCTGGCTATTTTTGGAGCCTATGGAAGAATGGACACTAGTCTATGCCACCAGATGTATAGCCAAGGACAAAGATAACACCTTATGTCATAACCCACAAAGTTTGTGGTGCACGTAATATCTCAAATGTGAGACTGATAATACCAGTGACACAGGAATTGAACATCACTGTTGACATCATTGTTGCTGGCCAAACAAGAAACTTACCCTTCAGATCCACTGGCAATTCTCTCCATGGGGAAAGATTTCACCTCCATGTAATGTGTAATAAAGCCATAAATCCAGTTTTAAAGAATAGGCTTCCAATTTTGTTACACATAGCACACAGGAAATCTTCCCATGATGTGTCCAGCTGATGCAATCGACATTGGATAAAATATTACCTATTGAACAGTATCAGGATTATGGACCAGATTAAACTTCTGAGTACATTTTCTTCCATTATCATGGCATTAACTTGTACAGTAGAAGCCAAGATAATGGAAGAAAATGTGCTCAGTTTGGTCCATGTTAAGGCCAACTTTTAGCTGCTATTACTCTCCCAGGCATTTTTGCAAATAAATTAGGAAGAATAATGGCAATTAGGGCAAATGTTCTACTGATATCTGTTCTCTAAGAGAAATCCATTGGGAATTATGTTTGTGGTTTCATACCATGGTGAAAAATGCACCAAATAATTAAAATTGTGCTTTCTTAAATGATGGAGTTTGAGGCACCTTGTCTCAAGCATTCACAGATGTCAACAGTGTCTGACTTTGAAGTTTGAACCTCCAATAGTTGTCAGAACCTTTTGTCTCCTAGTATTATTATAAAACATTTTCACCCAAGGCATTTCTGCAAAGACCCAAACATCAACTCATGTGATGATCTTATTGAGCAAAGAGGCAGATGGAAGCAACAGAAAAATTGTTTCCATTTTGAGAATTTACTTTTTAAATCCACTGAATTTCTCTTTTATGGAGATGGAAGATCAGACAAATAATTGGGAGGGTGTTGACCATCAAGGATGTCAGAAAGTTGACATCCATATGAGTCAAACACAAAATAAACTATTTTTAACCTTAAAATGCTTTATGCTTGAGTAGCAAATTGTGATTTTCAAACTCTGAAATAACCCTGAAAGTACTCACAGCTTCTCTAGAGAGCTCATAGACCATTAAACCTTTCTGTTTGAATATTTGGTGGCATCCATTAGTGAGTTGTCTGCAATTCACTTAACTTCTGCATCTCCCTCAGCCATATAGTAATTATTCAGGAAAAGCTATTTTAGAGTGAAAACCTTTCAGCCTGCCTAATTTACAAGAGAATAAGAGTCACCAAAGAGACACTTAACCTCCTACACATAGAGGAATGAATACTTACACGGCTTAGTTTTTAAAATGAAATCATAGTCCAGCATTTGGTGAATGTCATGGTAATATTTTACAGTATACCTGGCCAACATTAACCCAAACAGGTTTGATAAGAGCTTGATTCCTTCTTTCCAGATGCAAAATAGATAGCTATTGCACTTTGATTCCAGGTTTATTTTCAAGTTGCACTAAAGCAAGCCTTGTTTTTCCCATCCAGTAAAGTCTGACAAATAAAATTCCTGGGATGCAAAAAGGCAATTACAGGAAAGTGATGCACTGGCCTCATTTAAATGTGTCCTGTGCATTTTTCTCTATTGGCAACACTCCAAAAGAGCTGACAGTGAAGAAGCAAGTATGGAGAGGCAGCATAAGCACCTTTTTGTGAGACTGAGCATTGGAGATATTTCAAAAGGACCTCCCGATGGTTCCACAAGAAAATCCTTTGCTGCGGCTAAATACTGAACAGTACAGACAGGAATGTCTCAAATTTCCCTCCTTCACCCCCCTGCCCCCCACATTGGATCTGCGTAATGTAACTAATCTTAGCCAGGATAACAACAGAGGCACTAAGATTGGCCTTTGTGTCCCCAGGGTATGTAAGGGGCAAATCGCTCAGCACTCCCACTTCTAATTGCTATCCAGTGACCCTTAGGAGTGCTCATGTGTAAGTTATAAATGAGACTGGGTTGGACAGTTGTGTGGCTCCCTTGAACGAATAGTCTACTGATACTCAATGGTCATAATTTTATCATGGTGGCGGGATCTCAGCGGGGGTGGGGGGAGAGGGTCAATGGGCACTTGGGAAACCCGGGGAAAAAATTCTTACCTCTCTCCACGCAATCGCGACTTAATTGGATGCCCTTAACGTGGCTTCCGGATTTCCCATGTGACAGGCAGCCAGGCTGACAGGCTGGCTGTCTCTCGGCAGTGAAAGGAACTGCAAATCAGAGAGGGGGCGGAGGCGGGAGAATGATAGAGAGCAGTTATGGGGCTTGGGAAAAATCGGAGGTGGGGGGAGGTGGGGGGACATGGACAACATCAGGGGGGCCGCGGTCGGCGTTATTGGGGGGGGTCATTGGGAGCTCAGGCATGGGGGAGTTGGAGATTGGGGAGTTGGACATCAAGAGTTGGAGATTGGAGAGTTGATGGACTTCGGGGAGTTGGAAATCGGAGAGTGGACATCAGGAGTTGGAGATCAGAGAGTCGGAGATCACATCGGGAGGTGGACATCAGGGCTCGGACATCGGGGGTTGGGGGGTCAGACATGGGGAGGGGGCCGGCAGATCGAGGGGGTCCAATCACACTAGGTAGGCTTGTTGGACCTTGATGAAGCACTCTTGCTCCTCTGGGCGCACACGCAGTGCAATAAAGGCACTCACCTCATGGATCTGGCCCTTCCCATCTGCTTTCACCTGGCATGAATCGGAAGCGATGGGAAACCCAAACAGATCAGGTTAAAGTCATTTTAAGAGTCCAGTACACAAAATATAAAGTACCTTAAGTGTCACAATGAGATACATTGCCCCTTTAAGTATCGGCCCGCCGGATTTAAATGGGTGTAGGACTTCCTGGCGATTGCTGTGCACACACACACACAGATCTGCCTGGGTTAAACCCAAAAATGGGCGGATTGGAGGCGGGGTTTCTGCCCGCTCCCAAAAGCATTGTTTTTCTCTGCCCCCCCCCCCCACCCCCGACCCACCTGATCTTGGAGGCTAAAATCATGTCCAATGTCTTTGTAGTCCTTGACAGTGTTGATCAGATGATAACAAAGTATCTGCCTCTAGTCCCAAGCAGCACCTACATCAAGACTCTGTGTCCAGGTACATATATGCTCATTTGGCTTAAATCATTAACATACCATCCAGGATATTACCTGAATATCTAATCAATTTGCTTTCTGTTTCCTTTCTGGCTATCACATCTCCAGCAAAACCATTGTTATTGAGCCTACTGAGAACGTCCAGATTCCTCTTGAACTGTGACATACTCACATTCTCAGCTTCCAGTCATCGAATGCATTTGTAGAGTTGACATCAGCCAAGAGCACAGTAAAAATATTAAAGACCCAAACATCAAGTCCCATGGGTAAGAAAAGGTGGTAGGATTCCAAAAGCAATAAAAAAATGTGTCTCTTCTTGCAAATAAAAACTAAAATATTATCCATAAAATACACATTTATTTTGATTCATTTCAAGAGCTTTTTGGAAAAGAGTAAAAGGAATGATGAAATATGCTCAGAGAATTAGTTCAGAATTCAAATACCAAAAGTCTATTTGCTCTCGTCCTCAGTGTCTAACCAATTAGTCATTGCTTGCTAGCTTTCATATTGTTTTCTTTACAGTGAAATCAAACACAATCTAATATGATTGGTTTAGCGAGTGTGAAATGCAAGTACAGCCCACCTTATACTGTAATGCCCCAAGTTAACTTAGTCAGAGAGGAAAATCACACTTGAATCAAAGCAAATTCAATGTTAAAAGTGAAGAATTCGATGCAACAGAAAGCCTGGGGTACAATCAATAAATAGTAAGAGATACTCATATTTGTGTGTGCAAACATTTTACTACACTAAGAAATCCAGTACAACTACCCTTCAAGTTGATTTGCGCATACGCAAAATATACTATGCTAGATTTTATAGTCTGAAGTAAGATTATTCACATATATTAACTTCAGCATCACACAGTTGTTCAGGAAGATCTTATATGATTATAGCCAGAAAACACACACATGAATCCATTCACAAAACTCTTAATTGTTCACCTGTGCTATTAGAACAACCTATAATTAACCAGAATATTCTATAACTGATAGAAAAGTCATCAACTGAATTATATTTTATTATAATTTTTGTAAAGCTAGCTTTCGATATTTCCTTAATCTGTGTCAGTTTGTCTCAATTCTTGAGGTAGAAGGGTTCAAGGTACATTCCAGGACATGAGCACTTAATCTAGGCTGACACTTCAATGCAGAACTGAGGGAGTACTGCACGGTCGGAGAGACCATCTGAAGTAGTACTTAATGATGTTGTAACTTAAACGTTGCTTTAGTGACATGGATGAGATGTTAAACTGAGGTTCCGTCTGAGGTTCCAGTTCGACATTAAAGATCCTGTGGTATTACTCAAAGAAAAGGAGGGATTTCAACCAACACACCAAAAACACCTTAACTCATCATTGCTATTTGCGGGATTCTGCTGTGTGCAGATTAGTTGCTGTGTTTACCTACATAACAATAATCACTCCACTTTAAAGTAATTCCATTGTATGTGAGATACTTTTAAGATATCTTTTAGATGTGATAAGGCACTATATGAATACAAGTCTTTTCGATCTTAGTAAACAATACCTTGTGACTATCACAATAGTAGAAAAATCTTGAATAGGATGTTATCTAGGGCTGAAACTATTAGTTCCAAATATGATCACCAATAGATACTCTTAGTATTAACCCCGAGAGAGATGTGATGCTAATATGGCAGAGCACTAAGGCAATTGGGACTAGCTTAGTGGTATAAACTGGGCGACATGGACATGTTGGGCCGAAGGGCCTGTTTCCATGTTGTAAACTTCTATGATTCTATGATTCTAAGGCAATGATAAATTAAGTTACAACACCATTAAGTGCAGTTTCTTCACTGATCATGGGCAGTATGCACAGGAATTCACTGCTGTAATCCCACACCTATAAATTAAAAAGGAAACACTTGAACTAAGAATATGTAACAGTTACAGGCAGGTAATTGCCAGGTGGCCACTGACTGTAGTTCAACTATGGATTAATGAATAGTAGTTTTTCAATTTGTTGTAATTGTGGACTGTTGAGTATTTATGAGCTGGGAGAGTTTCTTAGAGCTTGTCCTGACAGAAGCATTGGCAATCCATTATGTTTATTATAGTTACAATAACTATTGCAGTATGTTTAATGCTGAAATAAGCTAGTGAGAGGCGATTAAAAATATGAGAAAGAGGTCCTCTATTCCCCTACTCCAACTTAAAACACTCAGGAATGTTCATCCTGATCATTAGTAAATAGGTAAAATTAAATCAAGAGGTAACTATTGACTTGGGGCGGCAAAGCTTGTTCTGGAAATGCAAGCCTTGAAATTGCTGTCAGTGTAACAGCCTGTCCTGGCAGGCACTGTGCGGTTAGGGGGCAGCAATCGCGCGAGGAACTGAAATCACCTCCCTCCTGCTGTGCGCACTGCTTGAAATGACTGCGGAGCTTGTCAATGGGTGGTGCACTCTTTCACACAGGCTGTGCATTCAGCTAATTGTCAATGCAAATCTGCTCATAAGTACTACTTAAGGGGGAGAACCTGTAATATCGCTGCCTTCACGCACCGCATGTGCAGTATGCTAATCTCAATCATTTCAAACGGCCATTAGAGGCCAGCCAGGTTCTCACATGCAGTGTTAATTTGTTTTTGCTGGAAAACATCTCGAAGCTTTGGGAATTGCTTTCAGTGCTCACCCTGTCACTCAAATTAATTGAGGAGAACAAAGAAAGTACATAGGGCCACAACAAGTTCTCAGGGACCTAAATATTAAATACAGCATGTACCCAACTGAACTCTATAGCCCCGAAATTGCGAGACTCTGGTCCAGATTTGAATGGCTACAAGATCCCATTCAGCAAGGCTCTGCTCTAGGAGTGGAATCACACATTTTCAGGGCTTGTAAACAGAGTAGGAATCTAGCCTTCATGTTTGAGAAACTGAAGCTGGCACGGGATTGTATCAAGAAAGGATTTGCAGTCTTCAAAGAATATAGTGGAGTCAATTCACATAATATTCAGAAAGATTATCACATCCCATCAATGCAGAAAACTTCGACTTTTTTCAATGACAAGAAAGGAAGAAGCATTTAGATAGCTCCTGTTACATCCCAAAAATGGTTGTAATACAATCAGCCAATTTGTACACAGCCAGGCTCTGCAAACATAAATTAGTTGAATGACCAGTTAAACTGTTTTTTGTTTGGTTGAGTGACAAATGTTGACTAAGGCCAGGAGAATTACCTTGCATTTTTGAATGGATTGGTCACTATCACCTTTCATTTATCATACATGTTAAACATAAGCATTTTGAGCTTTCCAACCCAAGAGTCAGTGTTTCACAAATAAAACTGCTTTTTCACTGGTATTGGAAGCTGTCAATAAGGAAGAAATCAGTTGGAAGGCACAATTAGAGGCTGTCAGAACAAATCTAATCAGTTGGAAAGAGCTGGCTGATCAAACCACTTCCACACAAACTTAAGGCAGAAAAGTTTTAAGATGAGCTGATGGTTTCTCAGAATCACAGTTAGAGGTGTTGTTATTTAGTGTTTGTCGCCCCCAAAAAATTGTATATAACAAATTAGCTGCTAAAATGCAGCTTTTAATTTTCTTCAAAGGAACTTCTTGGGCATAGCATATTGAGCTGTTTTCATATATGAAGGTTTATTTCCTTCAAGACTAGATGCAGCCTCCTTTTTGAGATAAGGAGAATATTCTCTGGTGTGAATGTATTAACTGGCCTAACTGAGCAGTCCTGCCACTGCACTAATGGAATTGCGAGGGTTTGGAAATAAAAAGCAGGATATAAATGGTGATGAAATTTACTTGATTGAAACTAATTATGCTGAGAATCTCATATTTAGGTTTTTTTACTCAAGAGTCCTGCTATGATGTTTCATAAAGACTGTTTTGTTTGTGTGTGAATCACAGTGCTGCGTTACCCTCTGTACCTTAGTTGTTTCCAGTCTATTTATGTACGCATGATTCAGATCCTTCTGTTACTGTCGGGTAACCAGTAAAGGATCCCACACCACGGGGCAATATGACAAGTGACATTAATAATCAGTAAGTGTATAGTAGCCCTCTCCAGACTGGAGGCAATCAATCAGGTGCATTTAAGAGCATTTAATTTTTTTAGTGATTGTAGTAGGTGATGATTTTTATTCCCAGTGGAAGAAAATAAAACTTTTTGACAGAAATTACTATTGCCAATAATAGTGGACAAATGCTTAATGGGTTATTTAAATGACATTCCGCTATCTGTTATTTTAATGGATGGTATTAACCCATTTATTTTTACTTTACCTACAAGGTTGTATTGAAGTCCACATATTTTTATAATTTAAAGTATCTATAATCCTTCTTGGAAAAATTATTTTTGGCCTGAAAGGCAGAATTATGGTAGGCGCCATAAAAGCAGAAAATGCACAAAATAAAGTGTCAAAAACCAAAACTTTCTGGAGAGTGTACCCTCAGATTACCCTAAAAAAACCTCTCACTTCCAATACTCACACCCCCCTTCTATTGTCTAAATTCGTCATTGCTGCAAACTGCACTTTTAGATACTTTAGGATTTTTCCCCTACAATAAACGAGATCAAATGTTGGGAATAGCTGCAGCTTAATTTATCACCTGTTCATGATCTAGTGTATTTTCAATACAGTTCCTCGTCTTCATGTATCACAAGGCTATTTTTGAGCTATCAGCTTTCTGGGGTCAACTTTTATGCAGCTGTTGGTCAGCTTTTGCCAGTTTTCTAGGATAGCAGGTAATGATTTATATTATGCCACCACCACCTATAGGTATATTTTAATTTGACACTTGTAGATGAATAAGAATTGATGTAAAATCCAATACTTATGCATTTTTCTAAGTGTTTGAAAAATGCGTAAGTATTGGATTTTACATCAATTCTTATTCATCTACAAGTGTCAAATTAAAATATACCTATAGGTGGTGGTGGCATAATATAAATCATTACCTGCTATCCTAGAAAACTGGCAAAAGCTGACCAACAGCTGCATAAAAGTTGACCCCAGAAAGCTGATAGCTCAAAAATAGCCTTGTGATACATGAAGACGAGGAACTGTATTGAAAATACACTGGATCATGAACAGGTGATAAATTAAGCTGCAGCTATTCCCAACATTTGATCTCGTTTATTGTAGGGGAAAAATCCTAAAGTATCTAAAAGTGCAGTTTGCAGCAATGACGAATTTAGACAATAGAAGGGGGGTGTGAGTATTGGAAGTGAGAGGTTTTTTTAGGGTAATCTGAGGGTACACTCTCCAGAAAGTTTTGGTTTTTGACACTTTATTTTGTGCATTTTCTGCTTTTATGGCGCCTACCATAATTCTGCCTTTCAGGCCAAAAATAATTTTTCCAAGAAGGATTATAGATACTTTAAATTATAAAAATATGTGGACTTCAATACAACCTTGTAGGTAAAGTAAAAATAAATGGGTTAATACCATCCATTAAAATAACAGATAGCGGAATGTCATTTAAATAACCCATTAAGCATTTGTCCACTATTATTGGCAATAGTAATTTCTGTCAAAAAGTTTTATTTTCTTCCACTGGGAATAAAAATCATCACCTACTACAATCACTAAAAAAATTAAATGCTCTTAAATGCACCTGATTGGACACACTGTAAATTGGACACACTGTTTATTTCACAAGACCAGAGAACCTTCACTTCAATGCGCAAATGAATTTGTGCATTCTCAATGCAGAATCACAGCATAGGAGAGGTAAAACATCAGGCCTTTGTCTCATGTAAATCATAAAACAATGCCCATATGACAGGAAAACATTCTGCATAGTCCTGGAGGTGCAGCTAGTGTCACAGTCAACATGCACTCTTTTCATTTTAAAGATGTTCCTGTTGAAAATTAAGAGTTCTAAATGTTTTAAGTGGCTTAAAGGGTTAAATTATGAGGACAGGTTGCATTAACTTGGCTTGTATTCCTTTGATTGTATAAGATTCTGGGGTGATCTGATCGAGGTATTTAAAATGATTAAGGGATTCGATAGGGTAGATACAGAGAAATTATTTCCTCTGGTGGGGGAATCCAGAACAAGTGGGCATAATCTTAAAATTAGAGTTAGGCCATTCAGGAATGAAATCAGGAAGCATTTATTCACACAAAGGGTAATGGAAATCTGGAACGCGCTCCCTCAAAAAGCTGTGAATGCTGGGTCAATTGAAATTTTCAAGACTGAGATGGATAGATTTTCGTTAGGTATGGGTATCAAGGGGGATGGAGCAAAGGCGGGTTATTGGAGTTGAGGTACAGATCAGCCATGATCCAAATGAATGGCGGAACAAGCCCAAGGAGCTGAATGGCCTACTCCTGTTCCTATGTTCCTAAGTGTCGATGAGCAGAGTGTATGGTGACTGTGACACTAGTTGGGTCCAGCTGATAACTTCTTCCTCAGTCAAGTAGGTGGAGAGAGTTAGAATGTTTTCCTTTCTAATGACAAGTATTACTTCTGATAAATAATTTGCAATTGACAAATAAATATTTTTTTATTGTGAAATTAAGCAGATTTACATTATCGAAAATAGTATGGTTAACTGTTCATTTCTGTAAATTATACCAGCCACCACTCTTCATAGTATTCCTAATTTTTCATCATTCTTTCTTATCTATTACTGAGTGGTGTACTCATACAAACCCAAAATTATGTACATTATTTATGTAAATGACTTTAGTGTCTTAAAGGTTTTATAGAAACCATATATAACTCCTCTGCCTTACTGTGCACCTGATCAGGTTGCAGCTGCTGAATGATTGTCCTCCTGTGTCTCCAAGTTGATCAAATGACTTTGAAGAATTTATTGTTTCAGTGGGATGCTGTTGGGAGGGAGAAATTAATTAAACTGCATTTTACATTTTCCAGTTTTTTCTCATAGGATGCTGAGAGAATTAAATCAGCTCCTACAGGCTTTGTTACGAACGCTCAACAAATGAGATATCTCTACTCAATGCTTCCAATCGACATAGAGTTTGAGGATTCAAGTTCCTTCTGTTGGCTGATCCTCTAATTTTGGGCAGAAGCAGACATTCCAGGTTCGGTCATTTCAATTTGGAAATGGCCATTAGCAGGTTTCAAGTTTCCCCTTTCACATTAACACCTGCCAAGGTTTGGGACAGGAGTTGGTCAGCCTAATACAGTGTGTGGCTGCCAAACTACAGACCTGGGGTTGCCGAATGTGGTAATGAGTGCATGGAAGTAGAATGCTTTTCCATTTATTTCATCCAACGTCATCAGTACGCACTTGTTGGTAGGGTTGCCCACCTTCTCGGATTCTCCTGGAATGTCTACAGGTATGGTATGACGAGAAACAGAGCAAAAACTCCCTTTATTTTGCCACAACTCCAGATTCAGAGGAGCACTCCCTACTGCACCAGTATGGCATTTCTATTTTGCACAGAAGCAACTGAAAATATTAAATATTAATTTGTGACACATTGTGGGCCATTTTGTACTGTGGACCCACACCGACGAGGGTTTGGATAGAGACTCATCAAACGCGTTTTAATAGGATTATTAGAGCCAGCATGAAGAAAGAAATTGCATCCTGTCAGTTTGGATTGGATGAAAACCCATGTTCCACAGGTCAAGGATAATCTTCTTACCCATCGCACACACACTCCCCTCCCCAAAGATCTGATCTTTCATTTCTTTTGGCTGTGTTAGAGATAGGCTTGGCCTTACCTTCACACCAGTGTTTTTTGCCTCAGGCATCTCTCCCATCAGTCACTCCTGGACTTTTGTTCACAGTGGGAATTAGTGGAATCCATTACAATGTGTTTTAAAATTTAGACCTGGTTTCCATTTACAAAGTTGCTTTCCCCACTTCACAGGCAGCAGCTGAAACAACTGATAATTTCCCTGCTCAAAGTTAACAGGTTGGGCATTGAAATATGATGCTCAACCTGCAGTAGTGGCACATGTAAATAAGATTGTGCTGAGCAGAGTTATTTGGTATACCAGTGGCAAGAATCCTCTGTCACCCACCAAAAGAGGTACTTAACCTGGAGCTGTTTACACTGTTATTAATAACTCTTTAGTGCAATAATGCCAGTAGTTTAATATTAAATCATAAGGAAATTGAGCAAGAAAAGATCATTCGGCCCATCAAGCCCATTCCGTCCATGTATGATTATTCTATCATGGACTTCCTTCCCATACCACCTGTTGATCCCCTACTTTAGGAAAAAGTAGCTTTCTCCCTCTATCACCTCTGTTACTATCTCAGTGCGCCTCAATTCTCTCTTCTCAACAGATATCCATCGAGCACCTTCTTAAAAGTGCCAACTGACCCCCAAATCCATCACCTTCTCTGGGAATGTATTGCTAAAAAGTATAAGTGCTTTGGTAGATGGGGAAGACCAGGAAACCAAAATGACTGGGAGGCATATCTCTGTGCTACATAAAAAGATAGACGCCATCATCAGCTCTAAACTGAACAATTCTTACACTGGCTCCAAAGACTAGCAGGAGACATATTGATGCCCATCATCACTATACAACTCCTGAGGGAAACATGTACAATACTCTTTAGGACTTGTTGAAGAAAATTTTGTTGAAAAGTCGACATAAATCCAATACCAAGTACCAAAGAAGTCCAGCAACCCAATCAGTGGAGTAAGATGAAGTGCAAGAATGTTAATCATTTCCTTTAAAAGCTGCAAAAGCCATTGCTCCCTGCACAGAACCTTGTTCAATTTATCAACTTCTGCTTTTTATTATCAAGTCATTTTTCAATCCAGATAGTTAATCATCTTTAAAAATCTGAGATGCAGAATTTATCAAATACTTTCTGAAAATCCAAGCAAATTATACTAATTTAGTTAGTATCCCAGTAGATTCGCCAGGTAAAGCCTATTGCTTCTAAAATTATACTGACTGCTTATGACTTCTCCACTTTTTAACATTGATGGCATCATATAAAATACTCAGTAAACATTTTTGCCATGGATGTTAAGATAGTTTATCAGTAATTTTCATATTTGGTGACTTATTCCTACCTTTGAATATTGAAGGATTTGCTTTCATCCATTCCTTAGCTTTCACCTCTGTGTCTGTTTCATTCCTCCATTCGCTGAGGCTTCCAGCCACAGCTGTTTCATTTCTCTTTTTTTGAGCATTCCAAGGTATATCCCATTCAGTAGAGATGTCCAACAAATATTTTTCTTCGATGCTGCAAAGGTTAATTCAATAACACCACTGAGCAAAATTGACCATAATATTGTCCACCCACCTCCAGTCTACAAAGATACCAATCTCTCTTCAGTTACAGAATTCAGAACTTTTTTTATGAACTTGGTTCTCCTCAAGCTGAGGGATGTTAGTACTGAGGAATAGAGTGCTCTTGTTTCTGAGCACACAATATCATCATCAAGCACTTGTAGATCAGGTATAGTATCTCCCCAACAATATGCCTCAGACTCAGACAATTTGGTAGAATAGGGGAATTCTCATTGCCAACTTAAGATTTCTATTCAGCTTATACTTACCCTGTGATTACCATCTCATTCTCCTGGGCTAAGTACAGTCTGACTCCAAGCAGGACAGTGCAGTAGATCAGGATGGCCTACTCCATACCATCATTCGCCTTTTACAACATTAGAGATATTCCCAGGCTATCAGCCCTCTAGGATCAGTGCAGCAGCCCCACCATTGATGCTATAATTTTAACCAGGCCTCCACGTTCATACCAGTAACATAGGTGCTGCTGCATCGGCACTTCAGCATTCTATATCAATTCAAAATGCCAGCGGAAATATTCTGTCTGATAATGAGGTGCAAAAAATAACAAAATACCTTTCACCCAAGAAGCTGGTGTCGGTAATTTTTGAAACCTTTTGTTTGTCAAAAACTCAGTAAAGTTTTATTGGAACATATAGGAACAGGAGTAGGCCATTCAGCCCCTCTAGCCTGTACCGCCATTCAGCTAGATCATGGATGATCTGTACCTCAACTCCATTTACTCACCTTTGCTCCATATCCCTTCATACCTTGATCCAACAAAAATCTATCCATCTCAGTCTTGAAAATTTCAATTGACCCAGCATCCATAGCCCTTTGGAGAGTGAGATTTCCTCTTCCTTTTGTGTGAAAAAGTGTTTCCTGATTTCATTCCTGAATGACCTGGCTCTAATTTTAAGATTATGCCCATATGTTCTGGATTCCCCACCAGAGGAAATAGTTACCCTGTCTAATGAAATTTTTAAAAATTCTTAACCAGGCTACTGTGAGAGCTGTAGGCTACAAAATGTTGTAGAGCACTGCACAGCATTGAAATGGTGTTTTTTCCCCGTATGTAAGTAAGGATATGTTTCAGAATTAGTACTTATACATGACAGAGCAGGGTAAGATCATCTTCTTAAAACAGCACCGCAAGGACACACATTTTTAAAGGAATGGTTTCTGTGAGTGCTTTATTTCCCTAAGGATGATAACAAATCCTAATTATACGTGGAAAGTAAATTTAATTCAAAGAATAGGAACAGGAGAGGCCATAGCTACAAGCAGGTTTATTCATAATTATATAAAGGAACAGTCCTTCAGTTCCGATAATGGGTACTGTAACATTATTATGTAAATAGACTTATTTGCTTAAGTCTCTAATGAAAACATTGGCATTAAGACCTACAGCCATAAAAAGACATGAATTACTTGTGTATGTGAACAGCTGACTTTGTTTCCCTTACAGATTATGAGCTGCTTGTTTTTGTTATTTATAAATCTCTGTAATGTATCTTATTTCATTCTTAAAATTGGTTCCCAAATAGCAAAGTGTTTTTAGTCCTTTTACAGCAAAGGCTACCCTTGAGATCTTACAATTAGTGCTGTTTCATACAAAATGTCATACCGTGCTACAAGGCAAGTCTAAATACAGGGTAAGCCATGTAGAAAATATATGACAAGATGTCCCAGAAGCCCTGTTGAAGGTGGTGTTACTGTACTAACTAGTGTACCTTTAATAGATGATAAATGTTTGGAAACTGGCCTTATTAATGCAATGGCCTTGATTCAGCTGGCATGTCCCATCCTTTCATTAGTCAAGGCTGCTCAAAAACTATGGTCATACTTTAGTGGTAGTACTTTAGTGAAGGCAGAATACTTATTGCAGATGTTTCTATAACATTTTCTTTTACAAATTACATCTTGTAATAATGATAGGTACAATACTGCTTGTTTTATGGGCCCTTATTATAATTTTATGATTGAATGATCATTCAGGTTTCATTTAATGGCCTTAAGTTTCATCCTGCCTTAAGTTGTTCTGCATCTTCCTCCCTTCAATAAATCTCGTTTCACCTTATTCAGTTGTTATTCTGCAAACAAGCAGGTGAGATGCTCTAATGAATTACATCCTGTAAAGCTGAATGAAAAAGTCAAAGTAAAATAATAGAAACATTTATAACTAAAATGTTTCTGTGCAAGATAAAAAATATACTGGGCCATAATTTGCTGTGGCAGGGCATCGAACGGTGTCTGCCGTTAGTTAGGCTTGCCTTTGCTCATTTAAGTTTTTTAATTTTTTGCGTGGCAAGTGCAGGGTGAAAACGTGGCAGTGAGGGAAACAGGGCCTCTGGTACCTGAGTGAACAGAGCAAGCAACTGTGTATCTCCTTAACCAATCAGATTGAAGGATTGAGAAATTAACAGCACAAGGAAGTGTAAATTAGGTACAGAAAGAAATAAAGATTGGATTAAGAGAGAGAGAAAAAAGAGACAGAAAGGAAAAGATTCAAAAAAATTAAATGTTAAATTTTACATTTTTAAAATCTCCAACAATTAAAACCTGAAGGAATGAGACTCCACACTTGTAATAGTTAATTTTCAGTGCCAGAGAAGTTGACTGGCAGTAATTAACACTTATCACGTTATTACAAGGTACTTAGACTGAAAGGGACAAGTTTAATTCATATCTACCGCGCAAATACAGGAACTTCATGCCGTTTAATGCATTTCAAATGGTGAGACAGACAGCGAAATGCCATTTTCGCGAAGCTAACGGCAGAGCGGCGCAACTCGGACAGCAACTTTTGGATTTCCGCGTTTAACCGCGCATCTGCCCCGCGCCTGAAATTGCTGTAGCATTTCTGCATAAATAACGGCGCGTGCTATTAGCCTCACCATTAATTTGACAGCAAATTCTGGCCCAATAATCTTATTCCTCCATTCAACAAGACAGCCACAAGGCTATTGAATCCCCCCTCCCCAAAATGTCGAAGAATATCTCACCCCCCTGATTAACCTCGGAAGGAAAGAAACTGGTCCCCGGGACAATCATTTTTAATATTTGATAATCAATGAAACTATTCTTTTAATTATTTTGCATTTCTCATTTTTGCAGGAAAAGACTTATGAACAAAACCACAATTGTATGTGAGGGGAGAAAAATAAATGAGTGCACATCTAATGAAATGAAAGTCCTTCAAAGATAACATGTTTTAATGCAATATAACGTTGTGCAATACAGCAATACGATGATCCTCAACCTCAGTCGCTGTTTGAAAATTATCAGCAATTACGTGACATTTAACTAAGTAATCTGCTGTCAACGCAATTCTTAAGACATGAATCCTATGAGTCATGTGGGTCAATGGGTTCACATTTTTGTTTAGCCAGAGAATGCTTTATATAGAATAGCAAATAGCTGGGAGGGAGTTACAAGGCTGTAACTCAGCTGAGGAATCCCAATAACATCATAAATTACAAGTTTGTAGACATTATCCGAACCGTAACTGTATATTATTTGCTAGAGCTTCCTAGCCGAATGTAACATTATGTTATGTGCATTCATTTTTTGGATTAGATTGTGTTTAAATTATAATTTACCACAAATACAAACACAGGTACTGGGCACAGACCTGTCATTGGCAAAGCACCTCAAAAGTGTCACGTGACTACTGCTTCTGGGAATTAGATTTTGATTGTGGAGTTTGTTACTGACTTATTCACTATCGTCTAACAATTTTATTAAGTACAAAAAAAACTAATATGATCTTGCATCAATATGCTTAGTTTATTACAAAAGCAAAATAGTGTGGATGCTGGAAATCTGAAATAAAAACAGAGTTAACGTTTCAGCTTCCTGACCTTTCGTCAGAACTGGAAGAAGTTAGAGATTTAACAGTTTTTAAGCAAGTACAGAGCCAGGGAAAGAAGGCAGGGAGGAGGGCAGGGCTCATTAAATGACAAAAGGGATGATGGTGCAAGGCAAAAGGGGGGTGGTAATGGGACAAGTAAAGAAACAAAAGATGGGTCTAGAGGAGCTGTAAATGGCAACGTCAGAACCATTACCAGCACCTGCTGTCTGGAAAAAACGGGAGTAGTCGTGATGATCTAAAGTTGTTGAAATCAATGTTGAGGTTGTAAAGTGCCTAATCAAAAGATGAGGTGCTGTTCTTCGAGCTTCCGTTCAGCTTCATTGAAACAGTTTAGGAAGCCGAGGACAGAGAGGTCAGAGTGGGAGTGGGACGAAGAATTAAAATGGAAAGCGACCGGAAGCTCATGGTCACGCTTGCGGACTGAAGGGAGATGTTCAGCAAAGCGATCACCCAATCTGCATTTGGTCTCCCCAATGTAGAGGAGACCGCAGCGAATACAGTATGCTAAATTGAAAGAAGTACAAATAAATCCCTTAGTTTATAAGTTTGTAGTCACATGTCATTTCTGAGGTTATTTAGTGATGTGATAATTTAAACTATTTTGGGTCATGACACCAATGACAGGACTGTTCCTGTTATTTACATTTATATCTGTGGCAACTGTAATTTTATATTTTAAACACAATCAACTATTAAAAAAAACCAAAGCACATAACACACTGTTAAACTACTTTAGTAGATAAGAGAGGCATATCATAGGGAAGTGAAAATATGTCAGTCATGGCTCAGTGGGAGCACTCTCGCATCTGTCAAAAGATTGTGGGTTCAAGTCCCACTTCAGAGACTTGAGCACAAAATCTAGGCTGACACACCAGTTCAGTACTGAGGGAGTGCTGCATTGTCAGAGGTGCCACCTTTCGGATGAGGCATTAACCCGAAGCCTCATCTGCCCTCTCAGGTGGACATAAAAGATGCCCTGGCCTATTTCAAAAAAGAATGAGGAAGTTCTCCCTGGTGTCCTGGCCAATATTTATCCTTCAACCAACATCACTAAAAAACAGATTATCTGGTCATTATCACAGTGCTGTTTATGGGACCTTGCTGTGTACAAATTGGCTGCCGTGTTTCCTACATTACAACAGTGACTACACTTCAAAAAGTATTTAATTGGCTGTAAAGTGTTTTGGGTCTTTCTGAGGTTGTGAAAAGTGCCATATAAATGCAAGTTCTTTCTGTTCTAAAATACTGTAAATGCACATCAGAGCAGTCAGCATCTGCAAAGAGAAGACACGGTAACATTGAGTATGAGACTCTTTCAGGTTAACCTTTCTTTTTTCTTTACAGATGCTGAGTGACCTGCTGTGTGTTTCCAGCATTTTCCATTTTCATTTCAGATTTCCAGCACTTGCAGTTTTAAAAAAAAATCACAGAAAAAGTGTTTTATTTGGGTTTTTTTTTAAATTAAGCAGGAAGCTATAAGCAATGTTATTTCACAGAGTGTAACCATTAGAGCCTAGTGGACATGGTGGTGTGTGTTTTCTGTAATGAGCAACAGAGCAGTAGACAGTGTTCATATGGCTAAATCTGTGTGCTTTGCTAAATTAATGGAACGTTCCAAATTCCTTGGGGTACCTGTTTAAATAAAATTGACTCCGACAAAACCTGTAAAAAGCACGCTCGATTTGCAGTCTCTGCAAGACCTCTGCCGATGAAACATCTGCTCAGACACAGAAGAGGCAATACAGCAAATACCATCCTTTTTATTCCATCAGATATAACATAGCCAATATTCACTGGGATGGAAACAAACCCATTGTAATAAAAAGGATTCTCTGCATCAATGAAGGTTTTATTTAATTAAAGATGACCTCGATTACATTTCTAGTGCAGCAGTTTGTGAACAGTTTTCAGGTTTTTAAACAGTTACGGAGCTGATAATATCATGTCTGACCTGAAGGATGATGGAAAGTGCAGCTTTCAACCATTAGGTGTCAGAGTGAATTCAGCCTTTACTGAAAACAAAGTTAATCTGGTTTAGAGAAAAGGGCTAAAGCTACAAAAAAAACTGCACTCTGAATTCTATTTTATTTAACAATAAGAAAAATGATATTATGTTTCTCTACACAGACATCTTACAGGCAAGTTTGTATCTCTAGTGAATGTTGGCTTCCTGATGGAAAGATTGCCTATTTGAAGCTTAGTCTTGACCAACACTTTCAACGACGAACTATCTTTATTTTTTGGAAGAGTGTTGCAAATTCTGCTTTACCATTGCTGTTACATAGAGCAGTGAGTGCCAGTAGATCCGAGTCACAATGCCAATCTTACACAAATACACCTCTACCACTTAATCTCTGAACATCATTGATGGCAGCAATAAAGTCTGCAGGTCAAACTACCTCACCTTCTATACTGAAAGGGACCATGTGAAGCTGGGGCTAATAAATAAGAGAAAAATAAGCATTGTGTGTGTGTATGTGTGCACTTGGTGGAGGAAATAAAAGGCAAATACTAGAAAACAATATAAAATAACACATAAACATCTAATTGTGCTATTTACCTCTGTAAATATGTTCAACCTTTTGAGGAATCAGGGATTTTTAAATAAACTTTTTTTGATCAGATTTTTTCTAAAAAATGGAGTCAATGGAAGGTAAAGTCATCTTTCCCCTGATGTGACATTGCACAAAAACTACTGGGATTACATAGAATATATAGCACAGAAACAGGCCATTTGGCCCAACTGTTCTGTGCTGATGTTTATGCTCCACATGAGCCTCCTCCCACACTACTTCATCTAACCCTATCAGCAAAACTGGTAGTTTTCCTTTTTTTTCTCCTTTAGTTTTTCCCTCCAAGTTTTTGGATCCACAGGCAACTGTGGCCCACTCATTGCTTACCTTAATTGACATGGATGAGTGCAGCTCCAACAACACTCAAGAAGCTCGACACCATCCAGGACAAAGCAGCCCGCTTGATTGGCACCCCATCCACCACCCTAAACATTCACTCCCTTCACCACCGGTGCACTGTGGCTGCAGTGTGTACCATCCACAGGATGCACTGCAGAAACTCGCCAAGGCTTTTTAGACAGCACCTCCCAAACCCGCGACCTCTACGACCTAGAAGGACAAGGACAACAGGCACATGGGAACACCACCACCTGCACGTTCCCCTCCAAGTCACACGCCATCCCGACTTGGAAATATACCTCCGTTCCTTCAACGTCGCTGGGTCAAAATCCTGGAACTCCCTTCCTAACAGCACTGTGGGAGAACATTCACCACATGGACTGCAGCGGTTCAAGAAGGCGGCTCACCACCACCTTCTCAAGGGCAATTAGGGATGGGCAATAAATGCCGGCCTCGCCAGTGACGCCCACATCCCATGAATGAATTTTTAAAAAGTCTTCATTCATGAGTCTGGACAATGAGTGTTAGTGAGCCATTCTAAATTGATGACCATCGTAACTGAGTCCAATCCTGTACTTGACCAATATTCTTAAGACACATAACTTCAGCAGGATCAATAGATTAAATGATAGGAGCCCTGCGTGATTTTTCATCTGCCTAGCCCAGGGTCACTGGGGATAGCTGTAACAGCCTCAGACGAGGGATAGAACTTGGATCCTTCCTAGCCTGTATGGAGAAATATCAGACCATGTGATGCATTTAATTGCTGCAGCATACTTGCAAGGGGCCCTCTACTGTTCACTTACCAATATGCAAATACGATACATATATAGCATTACATTATTCTTTGAATTTACATTTTTTTAAGTTGCGTAATTTATTTGGTAACAAAGTAACAATTGAATACAAAACCTCCATTTGCATTTTATATATTCGCTGGTGGTCACTTTATGGCACAGTTGCAGTTTAAAATGAAAACTCATAACTTAATGCCATATCGTTAGAAAAATTCTCATTCGCATCATTCTACTTATTAAATGGATGTTTTACGCTCCTGCCTTCACCTTGTCTTCAGTAAACTTCCACCACTTGTGTATCTGATGCTTTAACGTGGAGAACAGACTTCTGAGTATTGTCCATCTTCAAATTGTCAAGAATCTTGTGACGAGAAGAAGTTATTATTGCTTAGGTTCTGCATATAATGGTAAGTTTTCTGAGTTCCCACGCTAGTGACGAGGTCTGACACTCAGTAGGTCGGCTATCAAAAGATCACAGGTGCCAGGCATGCAATTTTCCGTCGACTGATTTCATTTAGGGGATGCAAGGGATGTGCCTTCATTATTTCAACCACATCCTACTGTTGACTTTAACAATCTACACCCCAGAAGCAGGATGTATTTTGTGCTGCTATCAGCACATCCATCTGGCTCTCCATGAACATGAACGTGGCAGCTCAATGACCTAAAAACATACCAAATCAGATTCTATGGGGCTTAATTCAAAACTTCCTCTCACCATAGGTGGCAATACATTTCTCGTATAACTAGGCATTTGAGTAGAAAACTCTTGATATAGTTTTGTAATAATATTTTTACAGTATGGAAGATAATGTCAGGTCACAGTGTGAATTCCAACATCCTTTATGTATTATAGTAGTCAGTACTGCACATAGGGAGTTAAGCCCAAGTGTGGTCTTCAGATGAAGTAGGATTAGAGATTTGGGGATAATTAGACCAGGGCATGCAGACATACTTCAGCCCCCCATTTTAAAGTTATACATTCTTTCTTTATTTTTATATTTCCATTATAAATTCCGATGTCCACATTTATAATGGAACCTGCCTATGTAAACTTGTCACATTTCCTCCTTGGGCACAACTCAGAAATTAGACCCGAAAAGCGGAAATCTAGAAGTTGCTCTACCAGATGCCCTGCTCCTCCAAAAGCAACTTCCAGATTTCCACATTTGACTGCGCTTGCCAGAAGTTGCTTTTCCGTTTGCCCTAAAATAACGGTAAGCCCTGTTAGCATCGGCGTTATTTTAAGTGCAAATTCCGGGCCAATAATTTAACTGCGGTAAATTCATTATTGATTTCATAATGTTACCTTCTTATTGTCAAATATCATCTAATGCAATCTTTCACAGGCCTTTTTCTCTGAAATAGATACATGACTGTTTGCTGAGTCATATTTGCCCTGATGGGTACAGTGCTGGGTAAAAATGATACTTGGAAACAATTTAATGCATTGAGTTGTGGGGGTGGGGGTTGGTGGGGGGAGAGGGGGGATGTTAGGGTGTGCTGGAAAACAGTAAAGGGGAATTTTCCCCAACAACTGAGTTATTTGAAGATGAACTTTCAATAAAGAATTATTTATGCCATTTTGCATAGTGGGAAATTAAAAATATTTACCTACCCTGATTTTTCTCGCTCACCAGAGACGTACTGAAGGCTCCCTAGCACAGACTAACAATTAAATTAGTATTATTAAATCAAAATTTGTGGGAGGGGTGTGTCCTCAAAAAGAATCTCACATCGTCAATGCTCATATCATCTTCATTAATGTCTAATTCCAAATTTGATGGCCAGTTGTTTATAAAGTAGATTAGAATAGTCAGCAATTTGCTAACTAGTTTACTCAATGTTTTTATTTGTTTTCTTTTTCTTCGCTTTTCCCCTGCCCCGGAGGATGCACCATTTTTGGTCAACACGCGACGCAGATGGACGGTATTGATCCCATGGCACTATTTCGAAGAAGAGCAGCAGAATTCTCCCGATGTCCTGATTAACATTTATTCCTCAATCGACATCACTAAAACAGATTAGCTGGTCATGTATCTCATTGCTGTTTGTGGGAGCTTGCTGTGCGTAAAATTGGCTGCCCGTTTCCCTGCATTACAACAGCGACTACACTTCAAAAAGCACTTAATTGGTTGTAAAGCGCTTTGGGATGTCCTGAGGTCGTGAAAGGCACTATATAAATGCAAGTCCTTTCCTTCCCTTTTACTAGGGCCTCTGAGGTGACATTTCAAAATCTTCCCTCTTGTTAAGCTTTCTAAAGGTAGGTTTGATGTGAGGTAAAATACTCACTTTTTGATCTGACAGTGCATAATATGACACGAGTTCTTCGTTGAGAAGATTTAGGCAAAATTCGCTCACAGAATCATAGAATCATAGAAAGGTTACAGCACGGAAGGAGGCCATTCGGCCCATCGAGTACGCGCCAGCTCTATGCAAGAGCAATCCAGCTAGTCCCACTCCCCCTCCCTTTCCCCATAGCCCTGCAATTATTTTACTTTCAAGTGCTTATCCAGTTCCCTTTTGAAGGCCATGATTAAATTTGCTTCCACCACCCCCGGCAGTGCATTCCAGATCCTAACCACTCACTGTGTAAAAAAGTTTTTCCTCAAGTCACCTTTGGTTCTTTTGCCAATCATCTTAAATCTATGTCCTCTGGTTCTCGACCCTTCTGCCAATGGGAACAGTTTCTCTCTACCTAGACCCTTCATGATTTTGAGTACCTCTATCAAATCTCCTCACAACCGTCTCTGTTCCAAGGAAAATAACCCCTGTTTCTCCAGTCTGTCCACGTAACTAAAGTCCCTCATCCCTGGAATCATTCGAGTAAATCTCTTCTGCACCCTCTCTAAGACCTTCACATCTTTCCTGAAGTCCGGTGCCCAGAACTGGACACAATACTCCAGTTGTGGCCGAACCAGTGTTTTATAAAGGTTCATCATGACTTCCATACTTTTGTACTCTATGCCTCTATTTGTTAAGCCCAGGATCCCGTATGCTTTTTTAACCGCTTTTTCAACCTGCCCTGCCACCTTTTCTTAATTTTTGGAGGGGTAGGATTGACAAGCAAGAATAAACAGTCCATCAGCAGTATCTACTTACATCCAAAACGTTTTATTCACAGTTACATTTCGCTAAAATATGTGAGCAAATGGGCTGGATTTTCCTGCTCCCGTGTCTTGCAGTAAATAATTGCCTGGGTGCTGTGAATACAGGAAAATTGGACAGGAGGAGCACATGAATGTAAGGAGGCCCATCTGACATTCCATCTACTTAAGTTAACAATGGTACTAAATTGCAGCATCAGGAACTGCGTGCAAGTAAGTTGGCCATGAATGCAGGCACAAAAATGCATTAGCTGCAGATCTATTGATGGCTACAGGTAAAGGGAGATGTGCCAGTTTCCCACAGACTATATTGGGAATACCCCTGATCTAAACAGACTTTCCCATGACGTGGATTTAACTACTGCTTTTTTAGTTGGTGCCATTCATGTTGCCTACTTGCAAATAAAGTGGAAACAGGCCTGTTACATTTTGTGGATGAAATAGGTCAGAAAGGATCCTCTGATGGCTCAACTGGATGAGGCATACAGACCAGGAGGGTCCCAGATTCAATTCCCATTTGTGCTCAATTAAATCAACGCAACTAGGGCTCCAGTTAGGGTGGTACAATTGCACTCAATATATGGGGAGGTAGAAAGGAGAAAATCATCCCAGGTTCCTGCTCCTGATGGCTACCCAGCAAATTTCATGTACCACCGTTTAACACACTTCCAGTAACCGCTATTTTTATGCAGGCATTAATCTGCTTGTATGGGTCAACACCTGCATAAAATAGCACATGCAGGAATGTAGTATTAGCACATTAAATGGTCATAGGTGAGCATCGAGAATTGGAAGTCCTGCTCTCCTATGTTCACTGTCACTGGTTGACCTGCGATGACATATGTTTGTGCAGGAACCTCTTGGCCAGTTTCAATTCCTTGCACTGACATCTTAGCTAAAACTGGCAAAAGACATCCTCGAGAAGAAACCGAAGCAGGTGCAAGTGTATAATTCAAACTCTGGTTCTCCAGTCATGAATCCAATGCTCTGGTTTGCAAGTTACATAGAAAACAGATTATCTGTTTGATTCGGATGGTGAATATTCTCCAATCTGTCAACAATATTGCATTTGAGCTGCTAGGTAATTCTACAGGTAGAGCAGTACACCGGGTAAACTGAATCCCAGTTTTAATGATCACTCAAACCGATCGCCTCCACAAGTGTAAATTATTCTTGCCACTCATTCATCACAAATCACAAAACGCCCACAGTTGTCAAAGATGACTTTGCGGCCTAGACCATTCCGCCATCATAGCTGAAAGATAAAGTAAAGATGTGGGTGACCTAAAAAGGGAATGTGGAAAGACTGACAAAAGTAGTTTACCAACGTTGACCTTAGAAAAAAATGCCTTCATTTTTCATTATGGTCCAGAGAAGCTAATGCAGTTCTAAAGAGTTAACTGTAGCAGCAGGAAATCAACAGCAAAGTATCCAGAACAAAGTAAGTATAGACCATTAGATCATGTCACAGCTGCAGTTTTTGCTGAATACTATTACTGTGCTTTGTGTATAATTCCGTAAGAAGCCGACTTTTCTCTGTGGAAAAAGTAATAGCAGGGCTAGGAAAGAATTTACCCAGAGTAAGCAATTTACTATGGCGATAGGGGTCTCCAAAATTGGGAACGCAGCTTAAATATACCTTACTCTCGCCCAGTCACTGCATTTATCACCAGTCAATAACTTCTTACTGTTTGGCCTCTCTGCTGGGACAGCTCTTTTAAAAAAAAAACTGATCACGCTGTGTACCAGCAGTTTCATAATAGGGCAAGGGCACAGAGTTAATAGCTCTTGCATATTTACAGTGATAGCAAGGGTTAATTGCTTTCAAAAATCTTTTCTTCAATTTAAAAAAAAATTACCATCTGTTTGGAGACACGTGACTGAATAGATGAACATTTTCACCAGAGTGATTTCTTACAAGAGAGCTTCTTGACCACGGTTTGACCTGACATAAAGCCCGCGCTTGCTCATCTCCAAGGAGCTTAAGCGCTTTTCATAAGAGCAGAATTACAGCTGAATTCATTGACAGCAGTTTGACCCCGGCGGTAGCTAAACTGATTTTATATCTATAGACAATGAGTGTTTTTTTATGTCTCCAGCCATGATGTACAGGGACAACTGCGAGAGAAATGTCACACTGTGTAATGCGCTGGAGCAGAAAGAGCTGCTCTCTGAGGGCGCCTCGGGTCTCCAACTGCTCCCTACATGCCCCTGGTAAAATGATCTAAGTGATTCTGGCCTGCTGCCACGAATCTAGTTTGCTGCTCCACAGAAGCTAGTCCTGCATTGTGAACATGTTATTGGCATTGTTAAAAGAGAGAGAGTGAGAGAGGGAAAAACCAAATGCACTCTCCCTCTAACTTCCAGCTTCATGTCAAATCCTGAGCAATTGGAATAATCAGTGGCAACCATGCAAGGACATCAATCTAATATTTTAAATAATACAAGCTAAATGGCTTTAAATAAAAACACACAAAAAAAAGTTTGGGAATACACAGCAGGTCCATCAGCATTGGGACAGAGGAAAGACAGGTTAAGGTTTCAGAGCCCAGACAGGTTTCAGTCTGAAATGCTGACCTGGCTTTTCACTGATGGATCAGATGTAGTTTTCCCAAATTTTCTGTTTTTATTTCAGATTTCCAGCACTTGCAATTTTTTCTTTTCATCTTTTAATAGCCCATTAGTATTCGGATTCAGAAACCAATGAAACACACAAACATGTATGCAGTCTAAAGTTGCACTCTCTTGTTCACAAGACATAGGCCTAGAAATTAGATTGGGCAGAACCCAGTTTTCGCCTGAAAAATGGGCGCTGAAGGGTCCAATATGGCCCGTGTCAAACTTCAAGTTTGTCTAACTCTTACCTTCATGTTGTACCAGCCATAACATTTATCCATCTCTGGTAGCATTCTAAGCTCAGTAACAACTAGCTAAACTTTTGTTATTAAAATACAGGTTTGACTACATCCAGATTATATGTAATGCTTTGATTTTGTAACTACGTGCATATACTGTATTTCGCATTTCACTGTAAAAATAAATTCACAAAAGGTTTCATTTATTACAGTCTTTTACAATATCCCATCATTCCCCTGTTCCAGTGGAGTGAGGGTATTTGTAGACTCTGAAAATGGCTAAAATGACCTGCGCATTAAATATATATTCTTCAAATATATTAAATGTTACATTACTTCAACATTCAACTCCAGTAGGTTTTTTTCTGTTTGACATGGACTCAACATTAAAAGAAGAATCATCCTGTTGATAAATATGATATGGAGATGCCGGTGATGGACTGGGGTTAACAATTGTAAACAATTTTACAACACCAAGTTATAGTCCAACGATTTTATTTTTAATCCCACAAGCTTTCGGGGGCTTGCCCCTTCCTCAGGCGGTGTGGCAGGGGCAAGCCCCCGAAAGCTTGTGGGATTAAAAATAAAATCGTTGGACTATAACTTGGTGTTGTAAAATTGTTTACAATTGATAAATATGCTTCGGCATTAAAGAGGCCTTTTCATTCTGCTGTGGATTGCAAGGAGTTGAGGAATTGTAGTAAAAACCTAATAGCAGATTGCATTAACTATAATCATTTTTAACAGTTATGCTTTCCAAGTTAATAGTTAACGTATGCATGGTCCATGTTATCACCTGGGCTTGTTTCAATCACCTGAGTGGGTCAGAGAGGAATTTTCCAGAGGTCTTTTTTCCCTGGTTGGCCCTGGGTTTTTTTTCTGTTTTTTGCCTCTCCCAGGGGATCACATGACTGCAAGGGGGAGGGGGAAGTATCTAGTCATGATGCTCCAGCCATCATGGGTGTGGGGTGGGCTTGGTGGACCAGCTGGTCTTTTCCTGTCCCTCATTTTCATATGTTTCTAAGTGTTTAAACATCTTTTTGGAGACTTTTGTTTGAAACCTTCACTTCAAATTCTTCAAAAAACATTACTGGGAATATTGTACGAACCACTAGACCACGGTCAGATTAGCTAGGAACCTGGGAATATACAGAAAGTGATGTTGTTCCCCAACATCACTTTCTATGCTAAATATCTATCCAGTTCCCTGTTGAATTTGGCAAACAGATCCACCTCTGCTGCACTCACTATTGACACAAAGTAGTTAAATTTAATCTGCCTATTCATTCTCCCCCATCTGAGTTTAAGTCAGTGCTCCCTTGCTGCAGAATTTGTTGTGGTGTTAAACATATTATTGGAGTTTCATTTATTCTGATCACTTTGAATCTTCATTGCCTCCCTAAGGTCTTCTTTTCCCCATTGTAAACATGCCACATTTCTCTAGCCTCTCCTCATTGATCAAGTGCCGATCCAAGTAGCTGCCCTTCATTGTACCTGCCCCAATACAAGGATCTCCTCATCATAGCACAGGAAACATACTTGTACATGATACCCCTGGTGTTGCAGAACCAATGTTTTATAAAAACTCATTATCATTCCATGGGACTCGTGGAATCATAGAATGATACAGCACAGAAGGAGGCCATCGTCCCTGTGCCGGCTCTTGGAAAGAGCTATCCAATTAGTCCCATTTCCCTACCCTTTCCCCATAGCCCTTCAAATTTTTCCCCTTCAATTATTTGTCCAATTCCCTTTTGAAAGTTATTATTGAATCTGCTTCCACCACCCTTTCAGACAGTGCATTCCAGATCACAACAACTGGCTGTGTAAAAGAATTTCTCCTCATCTCACCTCTGGATCTTTTGCCAATTACCCTACTGCTTTACTCCTTTCGCTATACACCCGGGATTTTGTTTGAAGACATTGACAAGAAGGCAGCTTGATAATATCAAAAGCTTTTTATTTTCAAGACTTGAATATAAGATCATAGCAATGAAAAAATGGCCATCCATCCCATGTAACCCATTTTGCTCCTTCGGTCTTTAGTGCATCATTTTTATGAGAGGGGATCTTCAAGTTGCACATTGTCACATTAAATAACAAAGGTTGTTTCTATGACAAAACTAGCTGGAAAAAGTCACAGCTTCTACTTCAGGAGATGAAATTGAAATTAACAAAACGTTTGAAACATAAATTATTAACAAACTTCTTAAAAGACCAAAGGAAGCTTTATTGATGACAGTTTATGATTTTTTTTTTTAATTAGTCTACAGAAAGAGTTTATTACGGCTTTAACAATTAAGCATTCAAGCTGTTCGAATAATTTCCAAATGCCAAGCTATTATTGAAGCCAATTAAGAAAGACAATGTCCAATTCCATTAGTTTTTTGAATCAACCAGTCATTTGCTGCCTCCACTGTCACTATATTTTACTTTTGTCTTGCATGAAATATGCTATGTTTTGGACATGTGCAGTCAAAAAGGCCAAACTGGTCAGATTATGGTTAATGTCAATTCTACAGTTTGGGCCTTTGACTTAGATTGTGGGGTTGCAAGGCAAATAATATCATGATCTCAGTCTACCTCTTTCACCATTGAAGACTTACTTTCCTTCACATCAAATCCAAGGAAAAGGGAGAAGAAAGTGCCTTCTTATCTATTGCAGTTAAGTATCATTAGTAGAATATTTACTGGCAGTCTTACATAACTTATTTCAAAAGTTCACAGCTTAAAGGCTGTCCTAAAATAATCAACTATTTTGGCAATCTTGTATGTGATTGAGACTGTCGAGAGCAAAAATATTATTTAATTCACCAAGATAATTTACCTAAAAGGAAGATTTGAGATTTTCTGAATGCTAAAATAAAGGTGAATTATAATATTGTGTCTAATTCATACTATAACCCTAAAGATTATTACTAGTCCAGTGACGATATGTAAATGTGGTCTTTTGGCATATTTAACAGATGTGAATTCCATGGTTAGACAGTACATATATGCAAACTGTGTGTGATTTGCATGAGTGCTTTATTTAGCACAATATATATGTTCTGCTTGACCGACAAGTAATGACATAGTTCTAATTTGGGAGATGGGAACTAACTGCTCTCCTAATAGTAATTTTGAGGGTGCAATGCACCCCCTATCCGAGATTAATCAGGAATTTGCAGACCTAAACCTGCAACTCCCTTGGGCTAATTTCTTGCATCCTCAATTCAATTCATAGTCCAGGGTGGGTACTGATTAACTTTGTGTTTGATTTCCTTACAGCTTTGTGTACAGTCAACCAGAGGTGAGGCTGGAAAGCACATTGGATTGAAATGCAGTAGTTTTAACTAGCTGTGCGTTGGTGAACTGAATGGTGCATCCTGCGGGTGGGGAAAAAGAAAGGAATTACATCGAGTTACATCAAAACTACAGCACAGAAACAGGCCATTCGGCCCTACTGGTCTATGCCGGCGTTTATGCTCCACGCGAGCCTCCTCCCTCCCTACTTCATCTAACCCTATCAGGATACCCTTCTAGTTGGGTCTGTTCACTCTTTTTATGTAGCTGTACATAGGTACTAATTTAGGGGCAACTCCTCTGCTGGCAGCCTTCTATGCCAGTTTCAAATGGAGAGATGGGCGTTAATTTAAATGTGCACATTTCACAGCAGTCAAGGTGTACTTTTGCAGGAGACATTTATGGTCAAGGATTGAGACTCAGGCATGACTGAGCTCGAGGAATGCTGCATGAGGAAATTAACATGGGCACAATCCCTTCCCTTAAGGTGAGAATAGTTAAGTCTGTAACGTGAAGGGAAACAGCATTAACTTGACATTATCTCGGGCTTTCCCTAATTGGAAAATTGGTTGAATACTAATTACCAGTCCGTTACTGGCTTGGGTCTGAAAGCTCACACACAGTTCTGCTCCCCCAGTAGCATGCAATTTTCTGCCTCTGCGAAAGAGAGACAGGGGACGGAATCACACTTTAAACATGACAAGATGGTGTTGATCACACATCTGTGATGCCTTTTATGTTCAAGTTCCAAACTATTATATATTTTTCACAGTGGGAAAATCAAATTGTGTCTCTATGCATAACAGTATTTAAATTTGTGTGTTTTTGAAAATGATTTGAATACCAATAGGTTAATGAATTTGAATAGGTTTTCAACTAAAGTTTTAAATAAAAGCTATTAACTTCACCTTTTTTACTTCAGAGAGAGACAGAGAGAAAAAGAGGGAGAGGAGAAAGCTACTGCCCTATTGTTTACAAATACAATTCAAAGACAAATCACGGTTTACATTGCTAAAACTCATAACTTTATATTGATCTTTTGTCAAAATTCTTTTTGCATTTATTTTGGAGGCTCCTTGGTTGATTTGAAAGTCTCCTTGAGATTGTTTATGTTTGGGAAATGTCCCTAGGTTGTAGTGTGGGTTTCCCAATGGGGATTACCCCATTTATGATATATACGTTGGAAGAGGGAAAGGCGGAGGTACAGCAGAGAAGCCAGGTTCATAAGTCAGCATCGTAGAAGACCCAAACACTCCTGCAGATACCTAGCCACCAGGGTGTATAGACCCAGAAAATCTTATTTGAATATCTCCCTGGAGTTATGTGTAAGGAGGCTGAAGTCCACTTCCAATAGAGCTGTGCACCATCCTACAGGAAGATCTGCAAACTTCCTCAAGGAACAGAACAGTGCTTGCTATGGCTCAAAAGGTTACTAACTGCACTTAATGTCTTCGCCACTGGTTCATCCCCAGGGGCAGCGGTGACTTCTGCCAGGTCAGTCACTTTGCTGTTCATTCTCGCATAAGGCAAGTAATTAATGCCGTATTTGCCAGGGCAGTTCAGTTCATTACATTTGACACAGATGCAAGATAATCGAGTGAGGGGGCCATCAATTTCCATCAGATCACTGGGCTTCCACGAGTACTTGGAGATATAAATTGCACTCGTGCCCATATGAACTCCAACTGTCAACCCACACCATTATATTAACTGAAAGGGATTTTGCACTCTTAATGTCCATTAGCGTGCTACAGGCAGAGGTTTCTGCATGTCATTGTTAAGTTTGCAAGGAGCTGCCATGATTCATTCATCCTTTGGTAGTCCAGTGTCCCTGCATGCCTTCAGAATCAAGGGCAAGGCATAGGCTGGCTTCGTGGAGACAAGGCTTATCCAATACTATTGTAGCTTCTAACAGCATTGGGAAAGACCAAAAATGAAGAGGAGGAATGCTACAGCAAGGCACACATTCATGCTCTAATTAAAATTGAACAGGCCAATGGCAGCTGATGGGAAGATTCAGGTGCCTAGATAGGTCGGGGGCTCTGTCCACTATGCTGCCAAAGCTGTCTCATGAATTATTTGGCCTGCTGTGTCCATCACAGCTTTGCTCTTCCGAACAGCTCGAAAATTGAGATTCTAAGGAGTAGACAGAGTCAAAAGTTGAATCCACTCAGACAGAGGAACTCGTACACATGAACGACACAATACAATCACAGACAGCTGCTGGGAGAGACCTCCGAGGCAAACTCATTGAGAGACTTTCAGTAATGTCTGATCATGTTATTGCTGTCTGTCATCTGCAATAACCAGGATGCTCCACATAATTTAAATGTACAACCCTTCAGAACACTCCATTCATCATTAAAAGCAGAAGACCCTTGTGGGTCCCAAGTACACAAACATCTTTTCCAGTTCCAGTACAACTTTATGCTTTTAATAGGAAAATCAGGAGTATCATAACAATATTTCTGACAACAATCTAGGGTTTTGGAACTTTATAGCCAAGGAGTCAATTAGACTCACCACCGTGTACTCCCATTGTGAATTTTTGCTTTTTCTAACACTTCTTCCAAGTGCCACCTGATGAATCAGGGTCTGAGATGTGAATGTCTGCTCTATATCACTATGAGCCTCTTGGAATGCAGATGGCCCTCATCTCAGGGCAGCTAAGTCCTGAGATAGACCAGTGATGGACTTCTTCTCTGGGCTTGAAATCTTCACAGCATTGACCTACTGACTTTCTTCACCTGTGAAGGCATCAAATAGGACTGAGAAGAGAATCCTATGGTGCTGCAGTCCTGAGGGAAGGCAGAATCCTCAGAGCCATCTCTTGCTCTCCCACTAGGCATGGGATCAGGATATTGGTTGCTACTGATCTGCAGGAAAATGCAGATGTGTTATGAACGTACTAAAAATCCCTTAATCCCTGAAACAGTTCATACCGAATATCCCGCAAACTGTCCGAAATGGTGCCATGGAGTCTGGTAGATATTGTTCCCTTCATTCTCTGAATTCTATCATCCAAGACCCAAATGACTTAGATCAGTCAAAGTCGACACATTGGAGTTGGTGACTTTTCTTACGGCCTGGATGGTTGAGTGAGCTAAATTTTTCAGGCACAAGCTCATCAATTGTTGGTAGGGCTCACACTTTTGTCCTACCCAGCAATAGTCTAATAAGCTGACCCTGCGATTTCTGGCAGATGGAAGTTCTGCCCTGGCACACCTATGCTGGTGGACTTGGACCTTCAGGGCCAAACACTCTATGCATAGGGCAGAGATGGTTGAGCTAAAATTTATTGGGACCTGGGTTCAAGTCAGCTGTAAGGGTGCCAGGTGAAATGAGTTTGGGCTGTCTCAGCCTAATTCCTAGTGAATATAATTACACAGCACAAGACAGTCTATAATTCAGCACTAAGTTGGCCCATCTCATACTGACATCCAATAGACTGGGAAATCAGCCCTGCATGTATGAAACCCTCAAGTTGACATTCAGATTACTTTTTATTGCCATTTCGATTGTTCGCATTAGGACAATATCACATGACAGACAGAGAAGGTAAAACAGAATTATTACTTATAGTCCCCTCCATGTGACAGGAAAAGAAAATGAGATTGGATTACTTTTCCAAGCATGTAAATAGAATATCTACTGTCTTGTATATGCTATACCATAATGCAGCTTTAATAAGAACACACAATTCAAGTCCATAAGATTCTGGAAAAAGGAAGTGATAAGGAAGCTAAATACTATGGCCTGGATTTTCACCCTTGGGTTCAAACCAAAAGTAAGACCCGACAATGAGCCCAAATTTCCCCTCATTTTTCAAATATCAGGTTAAACCCAAGTATCCTCCCAATCTCATTAGCAGCATAAACAATCGAGGCCCAAGTAAATGCCGAACCCACACTAATATATTAAGTGTCTTAAAATTTAAGTTTCAACTCATTTAAAGATACTGTTTATGCACATCATAAACAGTATCTTTAAGAACCTACAATCAGGGTAGCTTTTCAATTTTTAACATGACTTATGCCATAAAAATGCATTAAAAGAAACAGAAAATACAGAGCAGATCTCAGTGAGGATAATTTTTTTAAAAAACACTCAAAAAATTGCAATTAAATGACCAGAAAAATGACTTTGTTTCCTGCTGCACCTGAAAATCTGGTCGCAATTTTGAGACAACCCCCCCCCCCGCCCCCGAACAAGCACGATGGGAGGATACTCACATTTGAGAGTCGGGGTCGTGGTCAGTTTTGTGAGCGGAGATTTGTTCAGACAGTGAGGTTGGGGGTGGATGGACGGACATAAAAGATCGAGGAGCCTTGGGCGTATTGCAGTTATGCCCAAAATGTCACGATCTTTTAAGACATGTAATTAGTTTGCACCCAGATTACGGGTGTATCTGGGCGCAAATGCGAAGGAAACTCCAGGCCTTTAAGGTATTGCGAAAAGATCATTCCAACCTTCAGCACGCCATGGGGTTGAAGTTCCTTTGAGCGTTACTTTCAGTGCACTGGTTTATGTATGCAATCCATGTGTGCATTATTCAGCAAATATATTAACCTGTTTAAAATAAGTGAACAACTTTGTTCAAACACAGAAACTTAATAGATCTCTACCTTGCTCTTATGTTATGTTATTTCAGGGCTCCTAACAAGCCAGGGTCAAATTATAAAGGAATAATAACTAGATTTGTTACTATTGAAAGCAATTTTATATTCAACAGATAAACCTCTGCTTACAACATTTCTAAAGTATAGAGATAACCAGTTGCTTAGTGGAAACGTTGTTTGAGCTAGTGTCCAAGTACTGTTATCAGATTGTCTCCGAACTCTCATATGCAAACCAATATATCATTAACCTGTGCGTTAACAATAGCACACAGAGAAATTTCAATCCCTGATCTGAGGGATTCTCTTTCTATCCAATGAAGAAGAAATGTAGAAAATGATCAAGGGAAACAGAGTTAATGAACATTTAAAGAAAGAATTACACAATGAAAAAATATATGTTGCCCTTTTGGTATCCTCTGCTCTTAACTTTTTTTTAAAAATGCACTAGATATGAAGTGGCTCTTGGATAGGAATAGAAAAAAAGAACAAAATGAAGAAAAGGTCACTTGGCCATCGCATTATTTGTTGCATGGGTACAGTTCCTTGTATTAATAACCATCCATCACAGAGTCTCTTGGTTCCAGTAACCTGAATGGTATTAACATATTGGCATTTATGTCCCTTATAATGTAAAAGTTCTGACTGATCAATGTTACTTTCTGGAAGCCCTGTTCCAAGAGACAGACATTAAACTATTCACCACAGGGTTGACGTAGATTCATTTTCAATGTTCTACAATGTATATAACTTATTCATGTACACTGAAACACCTGAATATTGTGACTAACAGGACAGGAAATAGTGTCATGTTTTTCTGAAATGCAGCTGTGACAAAAAATGCACACGGATAGTAAAAGTCTTTATAATCCAGTCCTAAATAAACGTTTGAAAACAAAATATCAGGCTTGTGTATAGCTGCCTGCTTGAATATGATTGGTACGTTTTAGGATTTTTATGCGAGGTACTTTCTCGTATTCAGTGTCACTGGTCACTGTCTTAAGTGGACCTCATGTCCCCTATGGGCAAGAGTGCACAATTTCTGCCCAATTGTAGATAAATGGTATCAAGACCGGGGGATCATAACAGAGACCCCTTACACAGTACACTGGCTACTGGAATATATCATGTGCCGCCATGTTATTCTCTTCTCTTCAAAAAGTGGCTGAATACGCACTCTTACCAGACCAAGATTCAGGCTCTGAGCCAACAAGTTGGTTTATTATAAGACAAGTGGATGAACAGTAAACAGTAAAAAGCAGTATTTCATACATTTCTCTACTCTCCCTGTTAAATGAAATGATAGAAGTGCCACTCACTTTCTCTCAAAAAATAGACCTTAAAGACCTGAAATCCCAGGGTCCCTGCTCTTCAGATGGAAGTGTGGCAAAGCAGGACTCCTGGCTGCCTACACAAGAGGACATTGACCCCCGTTCCAAATTGCAGACACAATTCTATAATTGGGGCTGGTGGCCCACACTTGTAGAGACAGAAGAGAGCTGCCCATCTGCTATGTTAGTGGTAGGATAGCACCATGATGTACTGACAAGCGGAAACTGAGGCCCAAGAAGGGTCGAAGAAAAAAGTCATTGCTATGTTTTTTCATTGTTCCAATGAGAGAAAACAGCCATTAGTTTAAAAATAATTGATTCTAGAGGAGATCAAATATCTGTGTTTCAGGTAGTTTTGGAACTTTCCTAAGGCTCTGTACAGGACCTACACCAGCATTCAGTTGGTGAAGGTTCCACGGGGGCTATTGGGTGGAATATTGGGTGGAATTCCAGGATGCCTCAGAAACTTGGAACAGAAGGAACGTGTGGAAGACTCATCAGCCCATCGCCCGAATGAACTTAAAGACAAAGTTGACACGGGGCAGAAACCTGATGGATCTGGGTTCAGGCCCTAAATTACAATCTGACAGTAGTCTACTTTCTCAGGCAAGCTTACCCAAAGAAATAAAACCAGAACCATTTTGAAGTTATTCAGAAACAAAAGGCAGTAGACAGTTGCATCTCTCTAAGAACATCTGGTGTCTAATCTAAGCTGGTGGATCTTCTGTTGAGAAATACTTTGTCTCTCTTTGTGTGTTGACCCCTTTACATGCTGTATCTAGCAATACAAAAATTAAAGCCAATATGTTCCAATTTTGCATTACATAGAAATTACAGGCCATTCGGCCCAACTGATCTGTGCCGCTATTTCTGCTCCACACGCTCCTCCCACCCTACTTCATCTAACCCTAGCTGCAAATCCTTCTATTCCTTTCTCCCTCATGTACTTTTTAGCTTCCCTTTAGAGGCAATTTAAAGGCAATTATTCGCCTCAATTACTCCATGTCGTAGTAAGTTCCATATTCTAACCATTAAATACAAGTTAAAAATTCAACACAGACAATAACTACATTTTGCCATAGTGATTGGCAGCAAATACATGGATATTAAGGAAATTACTATCCACTTTTTGGGGATCAGATGTCCAAAAAGAAGAAATGAATTACATTCAGAGCTCAGTCACAGTTAAAAGTTTTGCGAGTACACAGGAAATGCTGGTGGACATAACATTCTAAACCAGTTACCCATAACAAGTGCTGTGCTTTTCAATTCTACCACGTGTATGTGGAATGGTTTCACCAAAGAGACTTTGAGGTGCTATTTCTTAATGTTTCTTGCTGACAGGAATGGAAAAGAAAATATACACGTTAGCTTCATGATCATTGAAATGCACTGAATGCCATACATTTACCTTGAGCAAGTCTTAGCAGTAAGACATTAAGACTGTGCTGCTCCCCTGGTGGATCAGTAACTTTATCCAGATGATTAATACAGACCAGAGAGATCCTAAGTTCAACACCCACCTTATGCTGAGTTAGCTGATCTCAGTTGGGGCAGTATGAGGAGTGATGCAGTACCCCTGGATTAGGGAGAGGAAAATCAACTAATGTTTCTGCTCCTCATCGCTATCAAGCAAACCCCACTGGAAGTGCATATATATTGACATCAGGTAAAGGCAGGATTGGGCTTGGTTGTGATATCACCAGGTTTAATAGACAGCCGACACTCACTGTGAAAGCTCACGCTGGATAATAGCTACTTGGGTGAGGTTTAGAGGGCTATTATTACCTAAGGTACAATGTTTGGCTGAGGATGGGAGGGGAGAAAACGGATGAAAAAAACTGAAATATAAATTAGAACTATATAAATATCCACAGAGTGAAAGGTGGAATTAATGAGTCCTTGATAAATAAAAGATGCCCAATACTCATGAGCATCTTCAGTGAAACAGTAGAAGTACCAATCCCAAACTGTGAACCCACATTAAGGATCAACTAACGGGTCATATGACCCTTTGGAAGTCGTATCGCCCTTTAGAAAGCAAGATGTGTTCCCAGCAGTAGAGAAGGTATGAGAGGTCCGTGCAAAGCTCATCAGTCTAGCAGGGTAATAAGGTCATTGTGAAATAACTGGGAGGCACATTTCCCAGTAAACATGTGCTGAGTGGAGCTGCCTGACCTTATGTTGTAGAATCCAAATCCATCGAGTCAATTGCCAGAAAACATGACATGACCTTTCAGATTCAGTAAGCATCAGTTTGGAGCAGGCAGCACGCTCTTTCCATTTCACGTCTGCCCTGGAGGCCTCAAGTCACTGGAAATAATGACTCTGGCTCTGATCTGAAGTAAATTAATGAAACGTGCACAGAAGCCAGTTTGACCCTGGCAGCTTTTTTTTTTCACAAAACAATATTACTGAAGTAAATCATGCCTTTGTTTTGTTAAAAAGTTACTATTTCTGGAAATTATCACCATTATTTAAGGTAAGTTACAAGACCACACAACATTTTAGGCCTACTAAAAATATCTTTCCGAATTTCCTCCATCCACCACCACCACCACTACCAGTGGTAGTTTGGTATTGCTTAGTAAATTAATATGGAAAGTGACTATAATTGGAGCAGTGACAAGTGGCACAGACTATAGTAAGCATATATTCCATTATTTGCATGATACGCTACATCAGTGTGTCTACACACAGTGCATAATAATGTACGTAATGATAATACAACGCCCAAGTGAGTTTGCACATATGCAGGGTAATTTATAAGACAGCACTGCCAGTGGAATGCCTCACTCATCGGCAGCACATCTCAGACAATTAGGGGTGCACCAGTTATGTTTTTAAGGAAAGAGAGTCATGGGCAACATGTGATCAAATTTCTAATATGTGCTGCCAGTGAAGCAAACTTTTTGAGATCTCTTGATCATTCCTTGAACGCTCTCAAACATGTGCACTAAACAGCTGGGTGGACAATTTTATGCTTTATTTCTAGCAAGTGATTCAACTGCATTATTGCATGTGTTCTGATCGACTGATTACCGAATTATTCATTAGTTGTAACATATCCAACTTCCAAGAAATGGAACTGAGTAAAGTCATAGATATCTGCCAGTGTGCTAAAAAATGGGGGAGAAAACATTAACTTTTACTAAATGCCCAATTGGTGCATTAAGATGAAATTAACCCCTTGGGGTAATTTTTTAACTGAGCGGCAGGAAGGGAAAAGGGGGGAGTGAAGATTTCTGAGTCCGAAACCCAGAAGGTAAGCGGGCGAGTTACGATAATGAGGCCCATCAATTTCACTTCTGGCTTTCGCGCCCGGCAGCCAGCCTGATTGACAGGCTGGCTGGATGTCAGACAGGAAGGCCTGCTGAAGCAGGCCTGAGCCAGGGATCAGAGGGAGGGATCATAAGCCAGGGAGAAGATCTGGGGGGAGGGGGCCAAGGAGAAAATCAGGGGGTGAAGGAGGGCTGACGAAGAGATCGGGCAGCTGATGAAGAGATCGGGGAGGGCTGATGAAGAGATTGGAGGTCGCTGGAGGTCGAGTGAAGAGCTGGAGGCAGTTGGGATCCACCATGGTGGGGAGGGGGGGGGTCTACCATCAAGTGGGGGGTGGCATCACCAAGGTGGGGGGAGGGTGGGTTGGCCGATCGCAGGGATCCTGTCAGCCAGGTGAACTTGTTGGGCCTGGATGAAGCACTCCTGTTCCTCCGGGCCCACAAGCAGTGCTATAAAAGCACACACCTCATGGACCCAGCCCTTCCCACTTGCTGCCACCTGATGTGAACGGGAAGCAATGGGAAACCCAAAAAGGTAAGGTTAAATTAATTTTATTATTCCAATACACAAAATTTTGGGCCAGAAATCAAGCAGAACGGCGAGACAATGTCACTGCAGCTCCTGCAAATTTAATTAACCAAAATACTTACTGCGGTATCTGTAACGTCGAATTGTTTGAATTTGAACTTTAAACAAAATGTTCGCTATCAACCCAGCCTCTGCGCAGCGTGAGTTGCTGCATGGCTGGAGACGTCTGTGAGGAGAAGACACGCCCACAAAATCTGTCAGGAAGAGAAGTCCCGCCCACAGATTCAGGCTGCATTGCTCAAGCAGACAAGCAGACTTCATTCATTTAAAGTTAGTATTCTGGATATCATTGTATATAAAAATCTTAATATTTTTAATAAAAGGCCAAAGAAATAATTGTAGTAAATTAAAGAAACAGATGGGAATAGTAAAAACAGAATTTTTATTTTTTTAATTTAATTTTTTTTTAATGACCAAAAGCTATTAAAATAAGGAGTAACATGAAACTCCACTTTTTAAAAGTTAAATTTTAATTGTTTGGCAGTCATTAAGACTATCTGCGCTGTTAAAACTTAGTTTAGACCTGGTATTTTTAAGCGTACCTGTTTGGTGGCGTAATTAGTTACTTTCCAGCTGGACAGATAAGCAAGTTGGCGCTTTTTCAATGATTTCTCTGATTGCAGCGTGCCATGTCCCTTTAATTCGAGGAGAGATTACATAAATTGGGGTTGTATTCTCTAGAGTTTCGAAGGTTAAGGGGTGATCTGATCGAAGTTTATAAGATATTAAGGGGAACAGATAGGGTGGATAGAGAGAAACTATTTCCGCTGGTTGGGGATTTTAGGAGTAGGGGACACAGTCTAAAAATTAGAGCCAGACCTTTCAGGAGCGAGATTAGAAAACATTTCTACACACAAAGGGTGGTAGAAGTTTGGAACTCTCTTCTGCAAAAGGCAATTGATATTAGCTCAATTGCTAAATTTAAATCTGAGATAGATAGCTTTTTGGCAACCAAAGGTATTAAGGGATATGGGCCAAAGGCAGGTATATGGAGTTAGATCACAGATCAGCCATGATCTTATCAAATGGCGGAGCAGGCACGAGGGGCTGAATGGCCTACTCCTGTTCCTATGTCATATCGCTGGCGAACCATTAGGAGCAAATTCCGGATTATTGCGCATGTGCAAACACGAGAACTTGCTCCTTCAATTCACCTCTAAAAACTGAGAGCGCTGTTGAGGTCGTCCATTAGGCCTATTGAGTATCTCAAGTATCTCAATGAGGTACTTTGCCCTTTTAAATATTGGCCTACCGATTTAAGTGGGGGCTGGACTTCCTGGTTTGTGCTCTCCACACGTGGACAAACCTGCCTGGGTTAAGCCCAGAAGCAAGCGTGTTGGAGCCAGGATGCCGTCCCGCTCTGGAAACCAAGCACTTTTACTCCCCACTCGCCTCCAACCTACCCGTTCTTGGGGGTTAAAATTTACCCCCGAATGCCTGATCTGGAGTAAAACACATTTTTTTTATTTGATTGTGCAGCTGTGGAATGTCGCATGAGTTTATCTACAGACTCATTCCATGTAAAATAATGAATTGATTATCAAGAGTAATCTCAAGGATTATCTGTACAATTATAACCTAGTAAACAGCAACCCCATGGATTCAGATGGGAGAAATCCTGCTTATCCAATCTCTTTGACTTCTTTGAGGAAATGACAACCCAAGTGGACTGTGACAAGCCCTATGACGTGGTGTACCTTGACTTTCAAAAGGCTTGTGATAAAGTTCTACATGAAAGACTATTAGTTAAACTCAAAGTTGTGGGGACTCAGGGTAAACTTTGGGAATGGAAAAGAAATTGGCTAAAAGGCAGGAAACAGTAAATACTCATTAGGAAATGTCAGGGTAGGGGCTTAAGTACTGAGTGGGGTGCCTCATGGATCAGTGTTAGGAGCATTACTGTTTCTAATTTACATAAATGGATTCAGTAACTCAATGCATAGTGGTCAAACTTGCAGCTGATGGCAGACTAGGAAGGATGGTGGAATCAGAAAAGGCAACTCAGAAATTACAAAACGTAATAGACAAAATTTGTAAGAATGCAGAACAATGAGAGATGAAATTTAATGTGGACAAGTGCAAAGTGCTGCTTATAGGAAGGAAGAATAAGTGACATGTGTACTCCATGAATGGTGTCAAAATACCAAAGGATGAGGTTGACAGTAGCCCTAATGCTAAACATGTCCAAACAAGAAAAGTAACAACAAAGTCAATGGAATATTGAACTACATAGCCAAAAGAGTAGAATATAAGGCAGAGGAGGTAGTGATCAAATTTTATAGACTGTACCTTTTAAACTGCATCCAGTTGTGTGCTGGAGATACTGCAGAGAAGAGACATGAGTTTGATCCCTAGTGTCAGGAGTCTGAGTTATGAGGAAAGATTGGAGAAAGGTCAGTTTTTCAGCTCAGTAAGGAGGCATTTGAGAGGTGATCTTATAGAGGTATATAAGATTGCTATGGGAATGGAAAAAGTAAAAAGTGATTAAAAGCTATTAAATTATTAGAATCTAATAGCATAATGGCACTGAACCAGCAACCCAGAGGCCATGAGTTCAAATCCCACTGTGGCAAATTGAATTCAATCAATGTGGGCTATCACCACAACATGAAAAGCTGCTGGATCATCGATGAGCAAGATACTGCCCTGCCAGTGTTGCCCACATTCCACAAACAAGTTAAACAAAATTAAATTGCAAGAGTAGAACAAAAGGACACTGGTTCAAAGTGGTAAAAGGTAACTTTAGAACTGATATCAGGAAATTCTTTTTCACACAAAGAGAGATCAATATGTGGAATAGATTTCCAGAAATAGGCGTGGAGGTAAAAATCCTGGAATTATTTAAGAAACAATTGAGTGCTGCAATGAGGGAATGTTAGGATCTCTCCCGATGGATGAATTAAGATGGGGTCAATGGCCTTCTTCATCCGTTGTGATCTTGTGATCATTAATGCAGCACAAGCAAAATTGTGCTGTTTTTGTTGATGTTCATTAATGTATTTTTGCAAGGTTACGAATCATCAGAGCAGCACCAAACACAGGCAAGTTGTGTTTTAGCATTTTCTAATCACACTTTACTCATCTACTTTTTCCCAAAAATTATTGAAGACAAGAATATAGGGCCCAAAGTATTAGAAGCACAATAGCAGTGAAAATTGGGATTAAAAGCCTGGAGTTTTAACTGAGGCAATTAGACAACGGATTTGACTTGACTGTTGCTCAGTGATGGAAATTTCTTGGTGAACATGTGCATAACAGTTAAAAGGAACATTTTTTATATAAAATGACAAAGCAACAAATATTTCAGAATCTGAAAAAAAACATATTCAGTGTGACATGACGGACTAGGTGTCCAATCGAATCAAATTCATGTAAGAAGCAGAAACTTTGAAGGCTAGAGGGTGAAGGTACTATGTGGTGTAGCAAAAAGTCACAGAGATGAGAAGGTCCACTGTGTGTTTACTGATCTGTGCTGCTAGCTGATCAAGGCTGGAGTAGCGGCAGCAATTGGTTTCAGTGGCCCTCGGCTACAGCAGAACGAAAACAGCCATGGTTCCCACTCCAGATTGCTGTGCTGTGACAACCTCCTGGAAAATTCACACTGAGTGAGAAAAAGTTGTGTTTGGGTGTGATGCCCTCCATGGTGAAACAGTCTGCTAATACTCACTCTCTAGGCTCACATGTTTTTCTTTAGTGAAACCAAGACACATTGTACAAGAAACCATCAAGATTGAAAAAAGTGGAAGAAAAGACCAGGTAAATTTGGAAGTAATAATTAGGTGACACCAATCGTGGGTTTTAAAAGTCTGAAGATTGTAGGAGAAATGAAGATTAAGGGAGATAAAGAGCTACATAGTTTTGAGCTCCCAGGAAAGGAATGAATTTGATTAGAAAATTGTGCAATGTATCCTGAGCTCAATGCAGAGATGGTGTAGGGAGGGGGAAGAGCATGTAGAACATCATATTTGGAATTTAGAAGGAACAAGAGAAGAAAGTTCTGAGGAGCATGGAACACAGTAATATTAATAATTAATATTAATAAAATAGAAAGAAGCAAGAAAGGTTGTATTTGAGGGAGAGATTGGAGACTAGAGGTGAAAGAGAGATCATCCATCAGACCACACACTTCTTCCCTTGTCCTGACCAGGAGTACAAAGGAAGTGCTTGAAGAACCTTCCCAAGTGTGGGAGCCATGTTCAAGTTTTGGATGGACTTGGGCTTTACAGAGAGTTAAGAGTTGTTCAGGGTAAGAGTTTTGCAGGCTTCTAATCCCAATTTTCCTCTTGTTGGAGGAAGTGATACAACTCTGTGACTACCTCCCCAGAAAAGCACAGCCTCCTTATGCACTGCTCCTCAGAGAAGTGCAGGTATGTTGCCTTGAGCCTATACACTCTGTTTAGAGGGTGATTCCTGTTAGCATGCCTTCTATTTGCTCTCCCTGCAACTGCAGCTCTGAGTGTTCCTTCCTCCTGACCCTTGTATGAAGAAGAATGCTGGGATTCAGTATCCTGACAAACATATGACACGGAACCAGATGAATCCTTAACACCCTCGCTAGGAACCGTCTGGGATTTGTCTCCCAGCGTAAGTCTAAGGGTGAATGGTACCTAAGTCGGTTCACCAAACGTATCTAAATTAACCAGTTCAGATTAAATTTAAGTTTAGTTCAACCCTCGATTAGGATACCTGCAGGCTAATGAGTGAATTAATTAACCCGTTCTTTCCGAATCATCAAGGAAGACATCAGACAGCTGGTCATGCACTGTAAGACTGTTTATTGGTTAGAAAATCATAATTTAAGATTAAAGTTGGGTGCAAGGACACTTAATACATATGAATAGATGTAATCAGAGTTATCTGGCAGTGTGAATAGCAAATCATTAATGGACAGAATAACTGAACAAAATGAGTAGACAAAGTTACGTTGACAATTCATTGTATTACTATAAATCAGCATTAATGGACACTGAGTATTAATTATAGCAGTGATCAGAATCGGAGATTATTACAGTTGGTGAGGTTATTTTGGAGTTAAATCCCTAAATAGCTGACAAGTTAATAGCTTTGATAGCCAGTCCATTGGATAGATTATCTTTTAGATACAGGTAGTTAGTAATATTTCAGAACTTACACGACCTCATCTTTATGAGTAGCGATTGTCTATCCTAATCTAGAAGATTAAGTAAACCGTACCTGAACATACAGCCTTCTGGTAAAGATAAGCATAATTTAAATTCACGTCTAGACTCCATTTTTTGCATGAATCTCCATAGGAGAACCAACAAGGATGACAATGGTCCCTCAGAAGCTGTGAAGTGTTTCATTCACTTTAACCTCATACAACCTCACAGTATGAAATCAGTACTCCCATTGTGCTTCCCCCTCAGACCCTCCAAAAATAGATATCTGGCTGCATGCTTATATTGTGCCAGCTCTAGTACAATCAACACAATATGAATGAATTTCAGTCAATCTAGATACCAACAGGAAACTTACACTCCCCCTACCACCCCCACCCCCGGGCTAATGGTAGGATTGGATGTATTCCTGGAGGTTTCATCACATGACCTCCCACCTCCAACTACCCCACACATTTAAACAGCCTTTTTTCCAATTTTATAACTATTAAACAAAAGCGTTCAAAGAAAATGAAAAAAAACCACACTATTTTATTAATGGCCTTATTATTGTTCTGCTGGGTTGCTCGCAGCAGAGCCCAGGAGATTAATCTTTAATTCCTGGGGACTCCAGGGCAATCCTGGAGGATTGGCAACCCTAGCTAGTGGACGCATGCCAGTAACTAGGTTCAACATGTCCATGGATCACCTTTGATAGCTCAGTGAGTCAAACAGACCAGAATGGTCCACGGGGCAATCCTGCTATGTGCTGGGTTAGCTGATCTGAGCCCAGGCAGCAGCAGTGTTGTTATAATTGGCCTGAGCTAGGGAAGGATAACTAAGCAGATTCCTGTTCGTGATTGACATCCAACTAGAAAATATGCGCCTGTCAAGTGGGAACAAGATCTGCCGTGGCTTTTTTTTTATGATACAAGTGTGCTCCAGATATTGTTAGGTGTCAGCCTTGGCTCAGCGATATCACTCTTGCCTCTGAATTAGAACGTCATGGGGTCAAGCACCCCTCCAGAGAGTTAAGCCCCAATTTTAACTCGAGCCACGTCTGGGGCAGGCAGGGAGCAGTGTGGGAGGGAAACCCACACGGTCTCCGCGGTGTGAGACCCAGACCATTTTAACTCGCAGGCTTTGTTTACATTTCTCTGCACCGTCTCCCACCTGAAGCCGGTGGGAATGACTCAAGAAGGGAAGCGGAATTCCAGGCAGTGCCTAATACCGCTGGGAATGCAAGGTAATGGTCACCTGCAAGGTAAGTGTGCAAAGAGGATCCAGGTTGACAGCGGCCAGTGAAGGAGCGAGGAAAAGCCCAGGGGAAAATGATACCCAAGATTTCCTTTTTTGTCCACAAGGAACCTTAAGAAAATGTGAAAAAAACAACTTACCCGGGCCTCTCTTGGCCTGGTGCTGATTGCTTTCGCCGGAGTTAAAATGGCGTGCACATCCTGATGATGTCATTGAGACATGACTTCGCCATTTAAATTAAGCCCCCGCTACTCTGGGGCGGGCGACAATAAGTGCCTGATTTCAGGTAAGTTAAGATGGTGGTGGAGGGGGTGGGAACGCGACCGCAAACCCAACCTGCTATCTTAAACCCCCCACCCACACAATTCCTGCCAGATGGGTGGGGGGGGTGGGTGTTAAAATACCCCCTTTTATCTAGTCCTGAAAGGGTGCTACACTGTCGGAGGTGTCGTCGTTCAGCTGGACGTAAAGGATCCAATGGCACTTTTCAAAGAAGAGCAGGTTTAGTCTTCCATTACACTGGCCAACAATTATCCCTCAACCAGTATTACTATAACAAATCATCGGGCCATTTATCTCATTGCTATTTCTGGGATCTTGCTGTGCATAAATATGCTGCCCCGTTTGCCTACATTACAACAGTAACTACACTTTAAAAGTACTTCGTTGGCTGTGAAACACTTTGGGACATCCTGAGGTTGTGAAAAGCACTATATAAATGCAAGTTCTTTCTGTATCTTTTTTCTCATACCGAGTGCAAACTTACTCTTTCACAGGGAAGCCCACCCTTCCTACAACATGAGCTTATGCACAAATTAATCTGGGACACTGGACACAGCGTAAACCTTTTTACCAATAAGGCACACAATGGATATAGTACACGATACCACCACACATTCTTGGGGGCTGATTTTCCCTGAGTGCAAAGCACTTGAGAAATGTTCAGCGACCAGTGACACTGTTCCCCTCCCCCCCCCCACCCCGCTTTACCCTAGAATTCCGAAAGTTTCCCCCTACAATAGGCAAAGGCTGAGGACTACCTTGATAATGAGGTGGGAGGGGCATATCTCCCACCCTGCCTTATTTTCTATCCCGAGGTCAGAGTTGGTGCTTTCATGCTCATTGGCACCAAAACAGCACAGTACAATATGACTCATTCTCCTTTAAGCTACCTTTCAAGAGTTGTTATGAAGACCACATTGTAATTTGTGATCCTCTTTTTCTCTAGGTATATTGAGAAAGCTGTACCACTTCCAGGTGGCATAGACCAGTCCAGCCCTTCAGAGAACCCAGCATTACTCACTCCTACTCTCACAAACACCAGCTTGGGTACATCTGTCCTGGGGGATTTAGATAGTGGGATAGAGGAGGGGGAACTGGGTGATGCATAGAAAACAGCCATGTACGAGCAGGTAATGGTGGTAGAGGAGGAGTAGGAACCTGCTGTCCAAAGGGCCAGCTCACATCCATCCCCTACTTCCGCCTACTTCCAACTTTGTAACATCACCTGTTTCAGCCCCTGCTTCAGCTCACCTGCTGCTAAAACCCTCATCAATGCCTTTATTGCATCTAGGTTTGACTATTCCAATGCTCTCTTGGCCAGCCTCCCATCTTCCACCCTCTGTAAACTTGAGATCATCCAAAACTCTGCTGCCTAACTTGTACCAAGTTCCGTTCACCCATCACCCCTGTGCTCGCTGACCTACATTGGCTCTTGGTCCGGGAATGCCTCAATTTTAAAATTCTCATCCTTGTTTTCAAATCCCTCCATGGCCTCGCCCCTCCCTATCTCTGTAACCTCCTCCAGCCCTACAACCCTCCGAGATCTCTGTGCTCCTCCAATTCTTGCCTCTTGCGCATCTCCGATTTTAATCGCTCCACCATTGGCAGCCTTGTCTTTAGCTGCCTAGGCCCTAAGCTCTGGAATTCCCTCCCTAAACCTCTCACTTCTCTACCTCACTCTCCTTCTTTAAGATGCTCCTTAAAATCTATCTCTGTGACCAAGCTTGATCACCTGTCCTAATATCTTCTTATGTGGCTCGGTGTCAAATTTTGTTTGATAACGCTCCTGTGAAGTGCCTTGGGACGTTATACTATGTTAAAGGCACTATATAAATGCAAGTAGTTGTTGTTGTTGAGCCCAGGGATCCAGGGCCTGGTTTAAATGTAGGGTGCTTTGTGAGCATAGCCCTTTGCTCTAGTCATTGAATATTATGCCAGCCAATCTGCAACAGCTGATAGCTGGTGTGGAGAAGCCCACTACCATATCTGTGTAGGTCTGATTGATAGATTTGCAGAAATACAGGCCACCGTGGAGGGTGTAGCAAGTCCATGGACATGTGCAGTACGGCCCCCATTGACACGAGGCCTTAATGCCATTAGTAGCATCACTTGTGAAAGTTCAGACTGCTACTATAGAGGCCCTGGGCTTCAGGTTGGAATGGGCTCTGTCTTTTGGTTTCTGTATGCTAGGGGATTGCATTGAAAGAACACATTTCATTGGTGCTATTGTGCCAGCAGGCACACTGACCAGGAGGCATTGTGATGCCGTGCCCAGTAGCATGGGCATGGCTAGAATTGGCATGGATGAAGGTGCTGTCTCTCAGCATGATGATGCATCTGTACTCTCATGCCACGCTACCCCAATGACTACACATGGCAGAAAGTGTGCGGGACCGGGCAGGGCCTCTTCCCCACCCAGCTGTGAACATAACAGAGCCAGTAGATGGACCATCCTGTGGTCCATCTCAAAGAGGTGGAGTGCCATCTAACTTCCAAGAGGCTTCTACTAACAGACAGCAGCCAGCTACCTCTCTGACTCCTGCCACAAGGGAAGCACCTAGAAGGAGCATGAGGTTGGGGTACTAAAGACTCATGCCATATAGTGGCACCAAAGGAAAGCACTGGGGTAATAGACAGTAATCAAAACATACATTTCACTTTTAGCAAATTAGAATTTGGTTGCACTTAAGTTTGACTGTATAGAGATCATTCTTGATATGATGATGAATAATTTACCATAGGTGGCAGGAATGGGACCCTTGGTAGATTGATTATGGCTAAAGGCAATTTAGGTGATAATGTTTTTGGTTGAACAAAGTGAAAATGGACCTATGTCTGTTGATGCAATGGGTGTACGGAGGAATCGGGAAAAAATCTCGTGAATGACAGCCTGATGAATGCTCCATCAGCCTACGAACGGGCTTCCACAGTAGGACCTTCTGGCTTCCCCTGCTTGTCGTCTTCATCTTCTCTCTGTTATTGGTTGTGCTCTTCCTCAGGGCACTCCAATTATGCTTCAATGCATCGCAAAATTAGGTAGCGTGCAACAAACTACAATCACCCTGTAGGTTTTGGCCGGGCTATAAATCCAGGACATCCTCTTGATCTGTCAAAACATCTGGCGTTCTACTTCAAGATGCCTATTGTGTGTTTGATAATTGCATGTTGGTGATGTCCCCTGTGGCACCCTGGATTGAGTCTGAGATGTAAAGTTAAGTGCTGTGGTGACCTTGACAGCTACTGGCAGTGCCGTGCCTGAGCTGGGGTTTGGCTGGAGATTGGTTTCCAGCCAGCGATACAACTCTGTCACGGTCTCTCTCATGAATCACAATCTACAAAGACAGACAAATCTAGGTAAATGGATCGCTGCCTGTAGATTCGGATTCTCGGATAATGGCAGGTGTGGGCCATCTGAGATCCCTGATTTGCTCCTCTTCTTCCTCCAAATAACATAAAAAGGAATGAATTCCCATAGGAATACCCATGGTGCCAAAACTCTTGGCACAAACAATGAAAATTAAGTTGGGTCAAAATAAATAGTCAAATCAAAGTACATCTACAATATTTGTCTCCCGTAGACTCCAAAAATCAAACTCCAAAAATGGCGGCCTAATAACCTGAAACAACCATTTTATATCAACGGACTGAACACACATCACATTATAGGCACAGATGACGAAAATATGCACTGATTTCAATGCCATTAGAATAATTAAATGAAGGTCTCATCTATTTTTGGTAAGAACTTCCTGCTCAGGTCCTAATTGATTGTTTGCTGTCAGGCTGCACACTATTGGTAGAGATCCAGCAAGCACAATCTCTCCCCCTGTTGGGATTACGCCATCGCTGGTGGCACAAACCACTGGAAAATCAATACTCGAGTCTTTTAGGAAATGAAACAGAGCAGATCTCTGATCTGTGACAGCCTGATGAACTCTCTGACTAAGCAGCCTGCCAAGCTTCATTGTCCAAGCTTGTACATGAAGAATGGTCACCTGGGAGAGGTTCAGAGGCGTGCTAGCCCCCATGGAAACAGAACATAGCATGCATCAATGCCTTTAGAAAAGGAGGGGAATAGAGGAGGGGTAGAATAGTTTTTAAATTGAACAGCTGTGTAGCCAAGTGAAACAAGCACTACCTTTCAGTGATTAAGTTTCATCGAAAACATAGAGGATTTCACGTTAAACTAAAGGGGTGATTCCATTATCCCAAGCTCCCAATTGCACTAGCAGGGAAGAGAGGAATGAAATAGGATTACAACATTGGCACCCCTATTCGCCAACACATGCTCCATTGTAGTGCAATCCCCATTGGAGGTGCAGAATTGTTCAATCATCCCTTTTAGCCCAGGCTAACATAACATGATGGGTACATATGAGGCAATGTTGGTCAATGTTACTTTACTTGTGAAGCATCAGAACTGGCATACTGATGTTCATGGTATAATCTGAATATAACTGTGGAGGGATGAAGAGTGATTCTTGTGAAAACTCAGTGGATCACTTATAGTACTGAGCCACACTGATCAGGCCAGTCTCAGGTTCCATCCTTGCTCTATGCTCAGTTAGCTAATCTTAGCTGCAAAGGTAGTGGGGATACTGGCTTCAGCACCCCCGGATTAAGGAGAGGAAAATAATCATCCATGTTCCGAGCTTTGGTCTCTATCCTGTGATGCCCGCTAGAAATTGCATACACGTGGATGTTAGCTTAGGACAGAAATGCACTCGACTGTGTTGCCCGCCCCACCCCCACAAATAGTAGTCTATCCATTCTCACAGGTTTTACTCACTTGGGCAAGGCTTCAGAACACTACTAAGACCCCTGGAACCATCCCCCAGTACAAGTCAGTGCCTTTAGGAAAACAGGGGAGAAAACTGGAGGGAAATAACAAAGTGACAGCTCAATTCCAACCATGACAGTTCTGCATTGCAGGCTTCCCAGAAAGCTAGACAACAGGAATACATTCATTCCCCTTGACCACCACGAGCAATCTAATCAAAACTCACGAGCAATCTAATCAAAACTAGATCACTAAAGTCAATGAACACTGACACAGAACTAGAGGCCAGTTTAATAAAGAATGTTCTTAGGATATGGGCCACGTTGGCAAGATGGCATTTATTGTCCATCCCTAGTAGCCCTGACAACTTCAGAAGACATTAAGACTCAACCACATTGTGTGGATATGGTACATGTAGCACAGACTGGATAGGGGCAACAGATTCCCTTCCCAGAACAAGTTGGAATTTCATTCTCTCATTGCCTAATGATCTTTATTTATTACCTGCCCTGTCCTGAAGACTGTACTCATGCTGGAGTAGAACTCCAAAGGCATTACTTCCGTGGCCTGAACTCCACTAGTGAGACCCACTTTTGCGCATCCAAAGGTGGACCTCAACTCACTCAGCGTACCAGCCTCCAGAAATACACTAGGTCTCAACTGAGTCAGTTAGGCAGGAACTCCCAGCCTACAGAACCCTTGGCCGTAGCTCCCCCCTCCCCCCTCCCCCCCCCACCCCCACCCCCCAACAACATTTGCCTTCTAAGGGGCAGGAGGAGGTTCCACCCCTTACAAGGCACATGTCAAAAACTCTTGGAAACAGTGGAGATCTGGCCCACAAGGGTCCCCCACCATTTTCCAGTGGGTTCCACCAGCCTCCTGTCAGAGTTACATTGGGAGTCCAGCAGAACCCCACAGATTTTCAGGGCACAGAAATCAAACATGGGACATTTTTTTTCAAAATCGTCAAGGTTTTTTTTTAGATTAAATAAGGAGAAACTGTTTCCAGTGGCAGGAGGGTCGATGACCAGCGGACATAGATTTAAAGTGATTGGCAAAAGAAACAGAGGTGAGATGAGGAAACATTTTTTCACGCAGCAAGTTGTTGTGATCTGGAATGCACTACCTGAAAGGGTGGTGGAAGTAGATTCAGTAATAACTTTCAAAAGGAAATTGGTTAAATACTTGAAGGGGAAAAATTTGCAGGGCTATGGGGAAAGGACAGGGGAGGTGGACTAATTGGACAGCTCTTTCAAAGAGACGGTGCAGGCACGATGGGCCGAATAGCCTCCATCTGTGCTGTATCATTCTATGATTCTTTCTGGTTTGTGAGACTCAATGCCATACTACACAGTATATTTTCCCAAAGTAAAATAATAATTAGATCTCTACTAGGCGTGCAGGAATTGAACTACCAGGGACCAGATCTCGCCCCACTTATTCAAGCTTCAATTAGCACCAACTCACCCACCAAATGATCACAATGGTAGGTTACTTACATTGTGGCACAAATAATAACATTCCACATTGTTTTTGTGCATTTCAATCAACATTTTTTTTCAAAGAGATGAGCGCCTTCAAATCCGTAGTCTTCTAAATTGAGTTAAATTTAGACATTGGTGAACATACCTGATATGGGTCACTTCAGGATTGAAATTCAGTTCAGTGATCATCTCTGGGATTCAGCTCAGTCAGCTGTCTGGTCTTATATGCCTCTCACAACTGATATAAAAAGATTTGAGACAGCACTGTGATTTGCTGGAAAAATGGATTGAAAATACCAGGTGGGAATAGATGAGATAGAACATTGTTAAAACAGTTCAAAGTTGCATCAAAATCTTTTTTTCCACAAATATTAGAAAATTTACAATTGTAAATATATGGCAGATTTACAACAAAAATGGAGCTACAATGCATTTGGAATATCAGAAACTTTTGAAAATCAGCCCTGTGTGCTTACTCTCTATTTACTGAAACAGTATTGGATATTTAATAATTGATTATAATTCATGTAGTATGTCATGCTCGACTACATTTCATTAAAACAAATGTTTAAAACTTTTACAAAAGAACTAGGAAACCTTCAACTCACAATAGCGAGTGACGTGCTGAAGCAAGAAGAATCATTGTCAAATGCAGTGCAGTGATGCGATGTGATGTCAGTGATTTCCTGACATCACCGTGATTGACAGAAGGGCCTTTGATGAACCTAAAACATCTTAATGCACATTAGGAAGTTCTGGAGAGCTAAACATACATTTAAACTAACATGAAGGTGACTGAGAATGAAGACATGATTCTTACCAAGTACTTTACTGTACACTTGATGTAATGAGACAATATCCTCTTCCTTTCTTGCATTCATTAAGCAGTAGGTAATATGACTAGTTATGTGTGAATCAATGGAATGCATAGTTATTTTTTCAACCCTTTGCTTTATTGAAAGAAAATTAATTGGCCTGGATTGTCCCTGAGAGAGTAAAGATTCTATTTTGCTGTGCATTAGGTTTATCCGAAGTCAACAAGGTAAAGTCATTTCGTACTTTAAACAATGGCAACAATCACCAAGTTGCCACTTGGTCAGAAAAGGCACATTCCTGATTTATTTGTTAAAAATTAGTGATTTTTTTTCCACACGGTTGGGATTGTGTCACCTACACTTTATGCTGAGCTAACGTCCCATCATCCACTCTCCACTGGTGGTATTCAACCGCTTGGATGCAACAATTATATTACGTACCATTGGCAAAAATTGACTTTCCACTGCCAAAGGAAAGCAACTGTGGCTGTCATTGTAACTATTTCCCACCCTCCGCATGCCCCTACTGCCTACTGTATAGAGAATGCAGATGATTGTTTTTAGAGCAGTAATTGAAGCAGTAGATACACAATAAGAAGCAATAGGTTAACAGAAAGAAAAACACTAAGTAACACAATTTAAAATATTGCACAATCCTTGAGCCCAAAGACAATGGAATATTCAATCTACCTTCAAAAGATGGTAAATTATTAGATAAACCAAGTATCTAACCTCAACTACCAGATTTATAGTTTTGAGATGTAAATTATTACAGAAAAATGTATTTCATTAAAAAAAATTGCTATTTTTCTCAGAATTTCAACTTACAGAAATACAGGTGTGCCCAATTTCTGGTGAATAAGTAGTGCAAGAAGTTGAGTTAAAGTCTCAACTGAGCGATCAAATTAGATGAATAAAACTCACAGACAACTCGACTTCTCTTGGCCTACAGGGTTAATGTATTTCTAAAACATTGAAGGCAAGGATGGAAGAGAGAAGTGATGAGACATCAAGGAAGCAATAGAAAAATAAGGGACAAGTGTGGAGGGTCGCAAACTGAACATTAAAAATTGTAGGAACAGGGAAAGGTCACTTGGCTCAACAAGAATATGAACATTTATTTGTTCTTGGGATGTGGGCAATGATGGCAAGGCTGCATTTATTGTCTATCCCTAGTTGCCCTGTGTTAAGTCCTCTCTGCTAATGTTTCTTAGAGTAATTTCTAAGATCATATATTCCTTCCCCCTATTTTTCTGGTAACATATCTATTTGTCATATAACATAATGGGGCAGAAATTGCCGAGGTGGCAAACCAACACTACTCGCTGCTCCATAGATACTAACCCACTAACTTCGTCAGGCACTTCCTCGAATAAGAAGCGGAAAAGAGCCCATCATCAGTTCAAGCAAAGCTAGGACCCTGGGAGAAGCAAGAGGATCACACTCTCCCCTCGACCAATCAGATTGCAGCATTTTTGACACGCTGCGTTCACTGACCCTGCAGGCTTGGAGCGTTAAACCAGGAAGTGAAAGGTACAACATTAAAATGAATGCAAAAACAGTTATAGACAGTGAAAAAAAGAGAGGGTAAGAAATAATTGAATTAAATAAGAGACAGAAGGGAAAAGTTAAAAAAAATTATTTTTTAATTGTTAATTTTTTTATTATTGACCAAAAACTATCAAACTAATGAGTACTGAGACTCCGCATTTTTAAAAGTTAATTTTTAGTTGTTTTGCAGTCATTAAGACTGACCGCACTGTTAAAACTTAGTTTAGAACTGTATTTTTAAGCATAGCTGTTTTGTGGCGTAATTAGTTACTTTCCAGCTGGGCAGATAAGCAAGTTTGCACTTTTTCAATGATTGCAACGTATGATATACCTTTTATTCAAAGCTGTTAGATTGCTGGCGAATCAGTAACAAAAACAAAATTGCATTTTGTCTTCTAAAAATTCACGCCCTTTGGGAGAATTTTTTTAAAAATCTTGTAACATTCAACATTTTAATGCAAACACATTCTTCTAAAGGGAACACCATCTTCAGGAAAAACATACCTTTTTTGTTTTGGGAGAGAGTATATTCAAGGCTGAGATCGATGGATATTTGGACACTAAGGGAATCAAGGGATATGGGGACAGGGTGAGAAAGTGGAGCTCGAGGGGCCGTATGGCCTACTCTTGCTCCTATTACTTATGTTTTTATGTTCTTAGAGCAGGGCCTTGATGGGCCGAATGGCCTCTTTCCGTGCTGTAACCTTTCTATGATTCTATGATTCTAAGTTCTGGATTTCTGCCTTTCACTGCGCATGTGCAAACACCGGAACTTGCTCCTCCATTTTGCCACAAACAATGGAGGTGTTGATCTGTCCGTTGTTTTGCAAGCAATTTCTGCCCCAAAATTTATATTAATTTATAATATATCATAACATTTGTCTCTTGAGCCCATTTATTATATTTGCTTCAAAGCCTTTGCTGGTAACTTGTGAAATCTATCTATTGCCCTGTGTGAAATAGTTCTGCCTGATTTCCCTATTCACTCCAAATGTTCTGATTTTTAATTTATGCCACCTAGTTTGTCAGTGAGAACAATTTGTCTGTATTATAAATGCTCTTCATAATTGTGAAACATTCTATTAGGTAACCTTGAAGTCTCCTCTTTCCCAATGAGAACAAGTCCAACAATTTAACCTTTCTTCATGATTTGAATTCCTAAGATCTGATATTATTTTGTTTGAATATGCTGCAGCCTCTCAATATACAGAATCAATATGAAAGCAAGGGACAAGTGAGAAGATAGATATGGAAATGAGACTATGAGGGCTGATGAGGAGGTTATGAGGGATTATTATTGTAGATTAAGTGTACAGAGCTGGAATAGACGAGAATGACACCATTTTTATAAGGGTCAGGAGAATTTTTTGATGAAAGTAATGGTGAATTAAGAGGCTATTGATGTGTTTACTTGCTCTGATGGTTAGTGATGCTTAGGAGTACATGCTCAAATTGACTAAAGTATCAGTGCAAAAATAAACTACAGGCAATAAAAACAATGTTATGTGGGATGAAGAGAAAATAATTAATATGAGGGATATAATCTCAAGTCCTCCAATGTTATTTCTGTAATGTCACAAACATAATATCCACAAAGATTGTCTTTTAAATAGTTAAACATACATACATGTTTCTAAGCCTTGTTCAGCCAACTCTAGATATATTCGTACCTGAATTGAATGCTATTGTAATCCAAACTACATCCCATTCACATCTACTGTACAGAATGCCTGATCATCAGAACATAGGAATGTATAAGATCGGAGAAGACATGGGATGAGGATGGGATTCAAATCATGCAAAGTTCTTTGTTTTAACCACTAAGCCACTCACTCACTTGATCCAAACATAAAATCAACCTTCATTATCTAAGTTTCTATAGCAGAATGATAAATATAACCACTCTATTGCCAACCTGGCTCAGAGATAACAGTACAGATTAGAAATCGCATTACTTTTTGTTTGAAATACATTTCTTTCGTTTGCATTTTCTGTCATTTTTTGGTTTGAATTTTTGAATTATTTTGGGTTGTGAAACAAAGTTTTGCAAATTGACTATGTTTAGCTGTAATTTATGGATGTCCTGATCCAAGAAAAACTCTGGTTCCAAATTAGCAGATCAAATAGTCCCATGTTAGGTTGTTAAGGGTACTTAGGTAGTTAATGGAGGTACCAACACACAATTACCTCCCAAGTGCTAATGCATGGTGTGTTGCTTTTTCACATTGATTTACAGCCAGCAGAACATAAGCCATCCAATGGAACATTGATGGAATCATACAAATGAGTCGGCTTAACAAGAGAAAATGAACTGTTTGACCTTTTTTAACAAGTTTAGTTTTCTTTCTTCTGCTGATACAGAGCTAAATTGCCATGCAAAATACCATTAAGGAATAAACTATGCTTGAGAGAGCATAAGGTTGTTATTTTAGTTAATTTATAAAAAGTGGTCGAAGCATAAAAATCAGATATCACACAATAAGACATATCCAGAGGAATGCAGCAAGTATCCTAATGACTCAAAATGGACGAGAAGGGAAAAGGTAGCTCGTCATAATGGGTTGAAATGCAAGTACAAAATATGCCAAAAATGTCTTTCCAGACAGAATGATGGCCTGGTATTTCACACAGTGAGGAAAGAGGAACACATATCCACAGTCTTCTGAATCTGGTCATTTTTTGACATGATTGGGTTAAAGTGCATGGAGCAATATTAGTAAAAATTTCTTCATCCACTTTTCTAACCCATTATTATTTTACCCATTACTAATATCAGAGTGTCAGTTCAATCCATATACACTGTCATGGCACTCAATATTTTAAAATATCGGTCACATACTAATATTACATTGATGTCCAAAACACATTATGCAGCACATCAAAGCACAGGTAAATTCACTTCATCTGCATTCCCTTAAGTTGTGTATGGTTCAATGATGCAGTCTTTTGATTCAGGCAAGGCTGTGGCATAGATGAAGGAGCCATAATTTGTAGGTCAAAGTCTGCTAGATTGCAGATGATAAATAATTTATCAACAATTTGGCATAAAGGAAGGAAGATTGAAATGTTGACTTTATCAGATAAGCTCCCACCTGTCCTAAAGTTGTAATAGATCATTAGATACATAAATAGATCGATAGATACTACAACAATTTTGACCAAATCACATGAGCCGGAATAGGACAAACAAAAAATGTACCCAATAGAGCGGTCAGTAATAAAATAATGTATGTGTCAAGGTGTGTGTGTATGCATCACCAGGCCAGCATTGCTTCAGCTTCCACATATTCATATATGCAAAGATTTGCCCAGGGAAGCCATAAGGAGCATTTGGTAAGGATGGAAATTCTGTGGCAAGTAACTCACCTCCTGACTCCCCAAAGCCTTTCCACCATCTACAACGCACAAGTCAGGAGTGTGATGGAATACTCTCCACTTGCTTGGATGAGTGCAGCTCCAACAACACTCAAGAAGCTCGACACCATCCAGGACAAAGCAGCCTGCTTGATTGGCATCCCATCCACCACCCTAAACATTCACTCCCTTCACCACCGGCGCACAGTGGCTGCAGTGTGTACCATCCACAGGATGCACTGCAGAAACTCGCCAAGGCTTCTTCGACAGCACCTTCTAAACATGCGACCTCTACCACCTAGAAGGACAAGAGCAGCAGGCACATGGGAACAACACCACCTGCATGTTCTCCTCCAAGTCACATACCATCCCGACTTGGAAATATATCGCCGTTCCTTCATCGTCACTGGGTCAAAATCCTGGAACTCGCTTCCTAACAGCACTGTGGGAGAACCTTCACCATACAGACTGCAGCGGTTCAAGAAGGCAGCTCACCACCACCTTCTCAAGGGCAATTAGGGATGGGCAATAAATGCTGGCCTCGCCAGCGACGCCCACATCCCATGAACTAATTAAAAAAGAAAAATACCCATCAATTAACAATATATCAACAATTGTTGCATCAGGTCATATGACAATTAGACATTTGCTTATTAATTGTAAGTGAATTCATCCCTGGACAGCATATTGATTTTGGCTCAATACCCCCAACAGTAGTAAAGGGGTGTTTAAGTCAATCTTACTTCACTGTTTATACTAGCAGTGTCCAAATTGCAACTGGATTGTTACATGTGGCCCCTAGCCCTGGCAATCTAGCCCTTGAAGCATAGACAACTGTGTCCTATTTGTTGGTTGATTGTTTTGAGGACCTGGAGATTTGGAAAGAGCTGCTTTTAGTGCTGTTGATCCATTGATGAATAAATCTTAAATCAGCACAGTTAGATCTGTTTGTATCAGTAACTTGAGACATGTAAATTAATGGGAATGCTAAACTTTATATGTGCCCCCCCCCCCCCCCCAATGCTCATGATACCCACCTATGTGGCGCATGAAGACAACAGCCTGGACACCCCTGCTCTATACCATACATCAGAAACCACAGTTCCAAAATTAGCTGAAGTCTGTACTCTGATGTGCAGATAATCATTGCAAACTGCTCTCAAACTGAATAAACCAAATTAGTATTATTTTCCTACTGATTTATCCTAAAACTGGTAGCTGTACTACACATGTACAAACAAATTTCAGTTCTAAATGATGTACCTTATTATGCATGACAGTCTGACACAACGCTGCAATGTTGTAACTGTTCATAAGAAGATTTCCAAAACCATTTATGTGATGGGGTAATTTTAGGATATACTGTTGCACATTTCCCATTAGCTGTGCTGGGGTCATTCATAGAAATTCATAGAAATTTGATTACTGTGTGACATTTGATCTGTAATTAAAATAAGTGTGGGCTTAACATGGAGATGTTTCTGTTTTCATTCATTTATTGTACTGGATCTTCAATATAATCAATCTGCATAGTTCACTTTTTTGCATGCCTTGTGTTTAGGTTGCTCACGCTCTGCAGTGAGTACAGCTGGTCCAAATTACTCAAATCCATTATCGCAGATGCAAGAGTAGAAGTGGGACAGAACTGGGACTATCCTGGAATCACACACCAGAACCAAAGCTAAAGGCAGTAGTTTCTTCAATGCACACGCACTCTACTGTGGACTGTAGAGGTTCTGGAATTTCTGATTCTGCCTTAAACCTCTCAACATGTGAAATCCAAAAACTTGGACTAAGGGGAAGGAAAGCAGACTTACAATGGAATGGACGGATATGGAACTATGTAAGATCATAATGACAACAGGAAATGGGCAGGAGTGCTACCACTGAGCCAAGACTGATACTAAAATGGGGACTCGACTCAATTTTACTGTCACTTCTACAGTGTAGACACATCCGGTTTATATTAAATCATTGGTAGTGATTGTGCAGAAAAGATCAACAGCCAAAACATGACTGTCTTTTCTCTTGATGTTGCACCCATTATATATTTCTAGCATTTTCTGTTTTTAGTTAAGATTTCCGGCATTTGTAATTTTTTTTGTTATCTGTAATGATTGCACTGTCATTTGTAAGGCAGGCCAAATATGCAGTGTAGGTTTAAACCAGCTTCTACAACACTACTTGAATATATTAAATCAAAAAACAGCAAGCAAAGTAACTGGTTCAATCTAAAATGGATCTAAATGATATCAGTAAAACATCCCGACATGCAATCTTCTCTGAATATAGTGTCCATTTGAGAATATCTCTGGATAACAGCTAAGCAGTATTATTGCTCTGGGGAAATTAAAGAGAAACACTGGGCACTAAGTTGGGCCGTGTAGCGCCTGTTGTTTTGGCACTACACGGCCTCTCCAACATCCAAGATGGCATCTTGGCTATACACGCATGTTTCCAGTGTGACATGAGCCAGACGCCATCTTGGTAAAGGAGTTAGCACATACACAAATACCGAACGCCGGAAGCATGTAAAGGAGACAATGGATACAATATGTGCAATGCTGATTTAAAGTGATAGACACCATTTTGGGACTTAACGCTCAACTCAACGCACAGTCTTAACCCCGGTCATCTGAACGTGTCTTAGTGTGCCTGGAGGACCCCCACCAGCGCTATTTAAAGGGTCCATGCAGGATTTACAGGTTAGTGGCTGGGTTATTGCTTCTGGCTGCTGAGACATTTGTAACTGTTTTTGGAGGTCTCCTATACTTGAATACTAGGACTAGGGGACAAAGCCTAACCTTTAGAGCCAGGAAGTGCAGGAGTGAAGTTAGGAAATGCTTCTACATGCAAAGGGTGGGAGAAGTTTGGAATGCTCTTCTGCAATCGGCAGTTGATGTTAGCACAATTGTGAATTCTAAATCTGAGGTTGATAGATTTCTGTGAATCAAGGGTATTAAGGGATATGGGTCTAAGGCGGGTATATGGAGTTAGGTCACAGGTCCACCATGATCTCACTGAATGGTGGAACAGGCTCGGGGGTTAAATGCCACTGCCACTTGCTGCCTCCTGTTATGCGCTACTTTCTCCTGCAAGAAAACGGGATTTGTGTCTGGGTGATGTGCCTGTCATGGTTGAATAGCTTCCAGTGTGTGTGACCTGTGAGTTGTGGATGGGTGGATTGCAACAGTGGCAATGTGTAGAGATGAGAGGAAGCATCTGATTGGAAAAGTTGAGTATTGATGGAAAGAGTTTGTTGGTATATCGGTGATGGGGGGTGTAGTGCATGGAGCAGTGGATGCGGCTAGTGGTGCAGCTGGTAGGAGACGCCACTTGACAGTTGACCTCGTTCACCTTGACCACTCATGTCAAAGCATTGAACTTCTTCCTGCACTGCATCCATGTTCATGATGCTGTGCGCCTGGCATTGACTGTGTCCCCCGTTGCCTCCCACTGCCTTTTGGGTATATGTCTGGAGGGCCTCTTGCCCCACTCCCCCCCCCCCCCCCGCCCACCCCGTGGATATAATATGTCCCTCCTTCTGTCCACCACTAGCACCAAGGCCTCTAATGCATCAGCAGAGAACCTTGGTGCAAGCACACTTGCAGGCCTGGTACCAACTCACATCAGCAGATTGGCGAGGTCTGGCATGCAGATTGAAGGAGGTGGGATTTAGTAGTGCGCAACCTTTATTCAATGTTTTAACATAACTCATCAGTTTGTAAACAAAGGGATGGGAGCTGCATCTGTGTTTGGCATATGAGATGTCTGCTCTCCATTCAGACTCCGTGCAGACAGCAGACTATTATTTTCAGCAAATAACAGGCACCAACTACCTATTAGAGATATTTAAGAGACAACCTGCCTTTAAGAGATTGAGGCTCCCACTGCTGATGGAAAGTGCAAATTGCATTGAATCCTCGTGTCAACGCTGATTTGGAACGCCACTTGAAGGTAAGTCCTCAGGCCTCACAAAAGTTTCGTCCTGCCTGCGCAGGGGCCATTGGGTGCGGGGTAATAGCGGATCACACTACCCCTGCCCAATAATAGGCCCTATCCAATTTTTTCCCCCCTCTATCTTTAAAAATGAATGCTGTGAAATTTTATAAATCATTTACTCAGTTTTATAAACAAACACCAATTGCTTCCTTTTCTATTTTACTTAATAAACAACAATAAATTATCTTTCTTTGAAGGTTCCCCATTGAAAATAGATGAACTTGTATATCCCACTGATACCTTTTTCAGTGATTATACTGCAAACCCTGGGTACTCACAGGGGTAGATCTTGACTTTGTGCGATAACGTAAAATAAGTGATACCAAATTGGCAGCCATCTCTCCCGATTTTTTATTTCCATTAAAGCCATTGAGGTGCTGGAGGTGCTCTTGAAGAAGCCTTGGCATGCTCTTTTCTGAGGACCGATGTCCAGTACCCAAGGGACGCCAGAAACAGTTCTGAACTGATATTGGGCTGGGCCATTTTTCAGGCATCCCTGATGGATGTCTAAAACAGGCGTTAAGCCCCTTGCATATGTAGATGGGGGGGGGCCTAATGCCTGTTTTAGGCCCCCTTTGGGAAATTGGACATTGTGGAACAGAGCAGGAGCCAGGCCTGTTCTGCTCTGGATCCTTCAGCGGCTGCTGTGACCTAAGCAGCAGCCACCTCCAAAAGGTTAGTTTTGAAGAAAAAATAATTTAAGAAAAAACATTCCTATGGAGCCAGCAAATTCTGGAGTACTCCCCTGATTCCACAGTATCCTGATCATCCCCTCTACCATTCCCCAACCACCTCCCCCCACCCCCCCAACCAGGACATACCTATTTATAATGGGCAAGCTGCATGTGGTGGTGCAACAGGCAGTGACAGCTCGCCCAAATAATGAAAATAAAGCCCGGGGCCCAATTTCGGGCCTGCCTCAGGCTTCCTGGTTAGGGCGCGCGCCCATTTAGGCCTGAAAACAGACCAAAAGCAATTTCCACCTTGAGATGTTAAACTAATCGGTACTACACAAAGTAAAGCACAGTAGGGAGTTGTCCCAATGTCCCAATTGACATTCTGCCATCCAAGACCATGATGAGTAGATTAACTAGTTATTCACCCAATTGCTGTGCATTAAATGATAGCTGCATTTGCCTGCCTAACAACAGTGACTGCACTTCAAAAATAATTAATTGGATGCGAAATGCTTTGACAAATTCTAGGAGATGTGATAAGTCACTATATAAATGCAAGTTTTTTTCTTTAGTTATTAGAATTCCAAACACTTCTTTTAAAAATCATTGCTTTTGTCCACAGTGATATTTCCAGAGGATTACTCATGTAGTTCCAAACAATCAGACTCGGAATTGCAGTCTTGATTTTTGTTGGTTACAATGAAGGTGCAAGTTTTCAATGTGATTTACAGAATTAACAATTATGTGGAATGATAGGACAGCAGGAGTATGGTGTTAGGAATGAGACATATGGGATTTCAATGGCAGTAGCACCATGTAGAAAATCGGGGAATGCTCATCCTCCCCAGTACAAGGACAGGGATTCCTCTAGTTCCTCAGTGGAGACTGTCAGAGAGGAAAGACACATAAGACACCAATACCTCCATTTTTATCCTGACAGCAACTTGTGACAGCAAAGACGATTATGGAACAAGTCAACAGAGCGATCTATGAATTTAGTGTATGCATTAGATGATTACAGATCTTTAGAAAAATCTGCTGCTCTCTCATTGATATCAAATTATTGTGCAGTTTGCAGCCACGTTCCAGATGATAGAGGTGGTTCAGGTGGTAGCCAAAAGGCTTTGAACTGACTGAAATAATTAAAATCAACCAGGATTTGGCTAACTTGGAAAAAATTAAGAAAATGCTAATTTTGCCAAATTTAGACGGTTTAGATGTGTCTTTCCTGTCATGAAAATTATGCTTGCGATCAAATTGGGATTGTTGCCAGTTTGACTCAGGCATCGTGTGTTTTTACATGTGTATTTTTTGGCCATAATCCTTTTCACCATCACACATTGGCAGGATGAAAATGGAGGTATTGGTGCCTAATGTTCCACACTCTCACCTGATTGGCTTAAATTTCATATTTGTAAAACAATAGCAGCAAGACACAACTGGGAATATGCCGTCAAGTGTGAGGAAAGAAGGAAGTGGCATTTCTATAGGACATGAAAAGAAACAATGAATCGAGCATGAGCAGTCAACAAAATCTACCAATTAAGGAAAGAAGCTGAACCGGTCAAATCACCACAAATATTTTTTGGCCAACCTTTCAGCTGACATCTTAGGTAGAGGGGAATCCATTATATAAAAAAAACAAAACGGACTCTGAATGCAGCAGGCTTTTTGAACCAATTGACGTTATCACACTTTTTCATGTTCTTGTGGATTCAGATCTTCTGAGACAAATCTAAAATCTGAGTTATTCTGAATGCTTATCCCTAAAATCACCCAATGCGGGTTGAACGCATTCAAAGGAGCGTTCTGGACACCAAAATACAAATGTACCTCAGACTTCAGCCTCCACTGCAATGTCGCACTACATTCTTTTCCATTAAAAAACGTCTAATTTATTCACCCCAAGATAAATGAATGCAAGGAGGTAGAATTTATACGGTAGCACTCAGTGCAAGATGGCAGATTGGTCACATTTGGTCTGAACACCTTAACTCTTGTAGGTAAAGTGATCCAATTGGATGCTCACAGTAGCAGAGAACTTGTTACTTAAAAACAGGGCAAAAGGTGTGGATGATGGAGAATCTGATATCTGTTTAGCATCATACATAGAAATAGCAACCATATAAATGTTGCATGCCTATTGAACAAATCCCATATGTCTTCTGCGCAAACAGCCCTCATATGATATGTGATACACATACCAATATTAACACAGTGTGTGCTGTTTATATTACACATAATTATGGATGTTTGGGATAAATATTGGGTCCCTCAGCACTCATAGTACACTTACCGATTTCAAATCAAATTTGCCTCAAGTGATCCATTATTCCTTGTAAAAATATTGTAGCTAGGGGAGTGAGTGGAACTGTGGGTTGACCATGGGGATGTCACTTCATTACATTAAAAGTAGCATTCTGGTCTTCTTAGAAATCTGCTTGCAGATGATGCTGGATCTTTTAAAATTCCGGCTTTGCTGCTCCATCTCACAAGTTTGAGCTCTCGCTGCTCACTTTTTGTAAAATGCCTATGCCGCTGCTCGGTCTCTGTTGGAGTGGTGCTCGGGTTATAAAGCGCTTTTTGGTGGACTTCAAAACAATGTATTATAATAAAGGCATGATACCGCCGGACTGCAAAACCAGTTGCTAATGTGAGAGCTCACCGAGCAGTAATCCTTTCTCAGTGCCCAAGTTGTCCATTTCACTTTCATTCAATAAAATATACATGACTTGTGGAGGAAAAGAAATCTAATCTGGATGAAATTAGAATAGAAGTGCCAACAGAGGATCATTTTCTCTACTTATTGTCAGTGAGGCCTGAAAGGACTTGTTCATTACTAAATGGTTCTTTCCATCTGTTTCTGCCTCTGGAACTTGCATATAGCAAATTAACAGGAAAAATTTCTTCAACGCAAAACAAAGGTTTGGTATTGAGGGGCATGGGTGTTTCCATTATATCTAATGCTGTTCAAATAAAAAATAAAGATTTATGACTTTAAAAGGTGTCAGCCTGAGTGGTAGAGTCAATGTCACTTTGCCTCTGAGTCAGAAGATTATGAGTTTAAGCCCCACTCCAGAAACACAGCATCTAGGCTGACACTTCAGTGCAGTGCTAAGGGAGCGATGCACCATTGGAGGTGCCATCTTTTGGATCAGCCATTAAATCAATGAACCGTCTGCCCTCTCAGGTGGACGTAAAAGATTCCATGGCACTATTCGAAGAATAGCAAGGGAGTTCTTCCGGTGTTCTGGCCAATATTTATCCCTCAACCAACATCGCTAAAACAGATTATTCAATCATTAATCTCATTGTTGCTGTGGGACCTCGCTGTGTGCAAATTTGCTGATGTATTTTCCGACATTACAACCGTGACTATACTTCAATAAGTACTGCATTGACTGTGAAGAACTTTAAGATGTCCTGAGATCATAAAACACACTCCATAAATGCAAGTTCCTTCTTTATACTAAAATGTCTTATCTCTGATACACAGGTTGAGTCTATGGAGTCTTCTATCTATGTCGAGCCATTGGTCAATTTTCTACATCTTCATTGGTTAAGTGCTAAAAGTTACCCCTGCTTTTCTCCTTTCCAATTGGTTATTTGCTACTTTTGTTATACTTTCATTAATGACCAACCATATCATGCAAAGCCTTTAATCCAAATTTCAATTTTCTCCCCAATCATATTCCACTAAAAATATTCTACACAATCACATTGCAGCAAAAATATTCTGAGCTACAATCTTCACCTGTACCACTGTACACCCATAAAGTTTATGAGATAAAAAATGACAAAAATCCAACAACTCACATTGCCTTTTGGGGAGGGGGGGCAGGAGGAATGTCCCAGAGTTTTTCTGAAATTGGGCACAGGACTTCTTTCTCTACTTGTTTTTGCCTCCCCAGAAGTAGACATTACAAGCAACTGGGGAGGGTGGTGTATGAGGTTGCACCACCTAATGGATCAGGTGAGCATTGCTGGGCCTGGTGATCTTTTCTTGCCCTTCTTTTTGTATGCTCTTATGTAATACCTAACAGCATTGTGGGAGTACTTTCACCATATGGACTGCAGTGGTTCAAGAAGAAGGCTCACCACCACCTTCTCAAGGCCAACTAGGGATGGGCATTCAATGCTGTACTTGCCAGCGACGCCCATAAGCTGAGAATGAATTTTTAAAAATGTAACTTCAGAAACTGGCATTATTTGAATCAAATCTTAAATGACATGAAACTTTTCTGTGACTATTGATCATTTTAAACTGTGGCACTGACATTAATACTTTAGATGGTTTTTGAATTATAGTCAAGGCAAGCAATGAGAAAAAAACCTCAATAATACCAGTTGTGAGAGAACTATTTCCAATTGATTAGCAGAAATTTCTACATTAAAAATAATCTACAATGGAAAAGAGGTCAATGGAAAAGCTACAATACATTTATCAATTTATCTACTTTGGTAAGAAAGTAACTGGCAGGGTTTAATTGGGTATATCTGATTGAATTGAGAAAGATTGCTGGTGATTCTTAATATGGACATCAGTTTTCAAAAATATACTCAAATAAGGAATCTTGAAGTTTCTGAAACATTATATTAATTGTTAATCTTCCTAGATTTATTCAGACCACAAAGAAAATATTTAAAAATATATATTTTTGCAACAAATCATTCCACTACTTAATTCATTAAAGGCCTGTAAATAAATGATAGCTAATTCATGTGGGATTAAAATCAATCTCTATGGATTGATTTTACTTGAGACACCTTTACTGTAATGAGAAGGCATATAAAAGAAATAAAAGGTGTGTGGGTTAATTGTTAATATTTTTTAATTTATTCTATGTAGGCCAACACAGGAGATAACGCCTCAACAAAACTATCTACATGATGTGTCAGATCCTTTTTCCCTCCTTCTGTCATTAATCATTGTTACACTGGGAGCTACAGCATGGGACAAACATGTTTTAAATAGAAGTAATTTGTTGCTCAGCAGGATGCACAACAGTTTTTTTTTCCTCATTTAATCAAAGCAAACTCCCAACAATCCTATTTCATGCAGCTCTCCCCTTTAACACCCTGCCCATGGTAAAGCCCTTTCCTATTCAAAATATGGATGGGTCTAATTTGCTACCTGATGAGGGAGGTGTGTTCTGTAATTGAAGGGGTCAGTTGCCACAGAATCATTGCTTCCTCTGGGCTATTGGTCAGGCTCCATGGCAATTGGCTCCAAAGGAAATCCCCAACTCATTAAAAAAAGAATAGATTAATTGACACAGTTCTATAACAAACTGCCCCAGGACTTCATAAACTTTGCAATAGTTCATTCCAATTAGGCTTAAGCTCAGCATGATAAGCACAGGCTAACCAGATAATCTTTTTTTCCATTGGTCTAGGGAAAGAAAGGTTTTCCCTTTATTACCATTGGTGCTAACACAAGGAATTTGCAGCGACAAATTAATTTGTGACTCCTTTTCTTTCTTGTCACCCTTTTAATCCAGGGTAAGATAGTGGGATATAGAAAATTTGGAGCAACAACTTCACAGACTATATATACACATTTTTATTGTCATTTTGGCCCCCATAATTAAATTGTTAATAATGTTTTGAAATGGTAAATTAGTGTCATTTTCCAATTCTCTATTACTGAATTCCCCAAACTTGAAATGTTTCATCAGGTCAAATGACGGCATTTTTAGGAAACTATTTCTCACTTTGGTTTTGGGTCAATGCTTATAAAATGGGTACATTTATTATATGTAGACCCATGTACCTTCATTCTTACTATTTGTTATGTAAGAGGTACGACAACGACTTGCATTTGTATAGCGTTTTTCATGTAGAAAAATATACAGAGCCACTTCAGAGGCACAAGGAAAAATCGATACCCAACCAAAGAAAAAGGCAATAGGAGAGGTGACCAAATGCTTGATCAAAAAGATGGGTTTTAGAGCGGGTCTTAAAGCCAGAGCAATGGGGGTCAGTCATGGCTCTGATGGTAGCACTCTCACCTCTGAATCAGAGGGTTGTGGGTTCAAGTCCCACTCCAGAGACTTGGGTGTAAAATCTAGGCTGACTCCTCAGTCCAGTACTGAGGGAGTGCTGCACTGTCAGAGGTGCCATCATTCAGATGTAATGTTAAACCAAGGCCCTGTCTGCCCTCCCAGGTGGGTGTAAAATATCCCATGGTACTATTTTGAAGAAGAGCAAGGGAGTTCTCCCCAGTGTCCTAGCCAATAATTATCCTTCAACCAACCTCACTGAAAAAGTTATCTGGTCATTATCGCATTGCTAATTATGGGATCTTGCTGTGCGCAAATTGGCTGCCATGTTTCCTATATTACAACAGTAACTACACTTCAAAAGTACTTAATTGGCTGTAAAGTGCTTTGCGACATCCTGATGTCATGAAAGGCACTATATAAATGAAAGTTTGTTCTTCTTTTACAAAGTATGGATAGCCACTGTTTATTTTATTCACTCCACTATTTATTTTTCCCATTGAACCATCTCTGAATTGACAAAGGACTGCATAGGGGTATCAGTGTTACTTGACCAAATGTATGGAAATCTCCAGATCATCCTTAATAGCCTAAATTCATACCTTAATATTATGGTTCAGATCTAAATATCATGAGTTAAAAAATACACTTTTGGTAAATATACAACCATTAAATCCATTTTTAAAAAGGTGAATATGACAAGAAGAAATCCTCTGAGAATTCCTTTAAAATTATTTGGCTAATGTAGCTTTGAAAATTGCCCTGGTTTCAGCACCTCTCTGCTCCTGAGAATTACAGGATTGCCTGGCTGGGTTTTACATCAGCTCTAAACAATTCCCCATCTCCAAAATGGGAAGGATTGCAGCTCTGATGAATAGGTCCACCATAATGAGAGATTTTTGGGGGACTTTGTATCTGGAGTTATTTAATTTTTTTTACAGGTTTAATATTTTAAGAATAAAATTGCATAGTCAGCCAATTGAAATATTTTGTACCAGACAATGCTTTATGAGCTCATAATATCACGAAACTGCTCCAATATTTTGTCAAGCAGTAAACGCCATTCATGTCTACCCAATGTAATTAAAGATAATACAAAAATTGTATGTCACGCCAATGCAACTTTTGTATTGTGGAATATAAAGAGGGCAAATCAGTGTTACAAAATAAATAGTTGGATTTATAAAGTGCATTATCGCATCAAAACATCTCAAGACACTGCACTCGATGAATTACTTTTGGATTGCAGTGACTAATGTTCCATGGGCAACATCCTGCAAACAGCAATGAGATGAAAGATCAGTTCATTTCTGGGTTTTTTTTATGCTTTGTTTGAAGGAGGAATGTTGTGCAGGACACCAGGAGAATTCCCTACTTTTCATCATGGGATCATTAATGTCCACCTGAGCCACGGGAGCAGGCAGATGTGATGCCAGTTTAAGGTTTCATCCAAAGGACAGCATCTCTGACATTGGAGCACTCCTTCAGTACGTTCAAAATGTTAGCCTGGATTATGAGTTCAAACTGGGATGGAGCTGAAACCCACAATTTGCCTTCTCAGAAGCAAGAGTGTTATCAAATGAACTATTCTGCACATTAATTCACATCACGGAATGCAAGTTAATTAATAAGTTTGGGTATCAATTCGGTGCCTTAGTAGAGGGAATGTTAACATTTTAATCTCCATAATATTGAGATATGTGCAATACTTGGAAAAACCTCTAACGTTAAGATATCAAGAGGACCTGGGCAGAGATTAACTGCATCGTTACTACTGACCAAACACTCCATCTCCATCGTGCAAACATAGAACTTTTTATCTCTGCCAGCTATGAAAGACTTGATCACAGCTTAATTCAGATTAAGAATACAGAATTTACAAAGCAAATACAACCAGTAAATTAAAGTTTGGGAGGAAATGAATGTGGAAAAAATAGTCTCTGCACACATGTCTTACTAAAAGAATGAATGATACGGAATAATGAAATAAATGATGTTTGTACTTCTTAATTCCCCATGTGCAGTCTTAATGTATGTCTATTACTTTACTTGCAATTTATCTTTATGTGAGCGCATATAGACAGATATGTATACTTATTTATCCTTGTATTGAGTTTGTATGCATGCATATCAATGTTCTTGTTTGTAAACCATTAAAAAATGTATGGAGGAATGAGCCTAGAACTTTTGAAAATATTCTGTAAGAAAGCCAGGCTCCTCTTCCACTTTGCATATTAGTAGAAATGAGAAAACATGGAACTAAAATGCACTAATGATGTAGTCAGACATCACTAAACAATAATTACCCTTGCACTGCTATCAAAATAGGTAAGGATGTTACCTTATAGCCTTCTCAAGACTGATGTCTAGCAAAAAAAAAGCAAAATATCCTTAAACATTACCTTGCTATGAGCTGTTATTTGTAAATTCTTTACTCCACAATATTAAAGGCTAAACTCAGTTTATTCAGGATTATCGTAATCTTTTCTGATTAAGGAAAGTCCATTTGTTATACTATTATAAGTTGTACATAAGACTGAGGTGGTTTAGAGGTTCTGTCCTGGTAGGTTTGTTTAAAAGAGCAGGCCAATAGGAAAGGGACTAAAATGAAGTTTGCTTTGGAGCCAAACAGTAATTGTAATTGGAGCCATAATTAATCACTGAGCTAAAGACAGTACCTGCTTGGCGCAAGCCTAGAGCTTTTGGTTATCTTCCTCAAAAGAACATCATTTCTGTTGAATGGCTATACACAAAATGTTAGCCTCTTTTTTTTTACAAATTCTGACTGACCTGCTGTCAATTTCCAGCATTGCTTGTAATTGTATCAATTATTATGACTTCTATTTGTATGAGGCTATTTTTCTGTTTCTTTAAAACTGTATGAATAATGTTATGCAACTTCATAAAAAGCTGTCGTACCCACATACATGTCATACATTAATTGCCCATTGACAAAACTGTTATCAAAGCTTCACATCAATTTGCACCAGGCATCAAATTTCTCAGCTCTGAAGCTCATGCAGTATCCTGGAATGGTTAATGTACAACCTAGAATTTTAGATAGCCTGCAAAAAAATGTCCATCTTCATTGAGTGTGAGAACAGGGAGATAAGCACATCAAGAGGCCTATTTCAGAAAGATATACTTGGGTTCTTTGAGGATATGCTAGCTACCTTCAATCTCCTGTGCTCCAGTTTCTTCAAGTATCTGCAGATCAAAAGACATGCTCAGCAAAGTTCTCAATGACCCTTGTAGTAAATAATTAGACTTTGAAACCTGCCTACCAAAACCTAGTAACAGACCTCACTTCATACCAGATCAAACTCAAAATTCAACTTATATAGGTTTACTGTAGACCCCTAGGGCAATGCAGTAAGAAACCAGGTTAGGAATTGGTGGAACTGCAGGAACAATTGTAGAACTAAAAATACATGCAACTGTTGACAATACCTGGCTTAGACTAACCAACAATAGGGCCTAACCGTGGCATTCTTCACACCAGAAGGATCTTTCTAATGTAACACCAATGCCTGGAAGTTCTTCGGTAAATGGAGTTTCTGCCGAAGTTACGGCACTGGAGCAGGAGAAACCCCAAGGAAATTTATCCCCCAAAAACTCTGATAACTATTAGCATTCTGGATTAACAGTCCAGTAACATAACCACTACACTACCACTACCCTATTGGCGGTTTGTACGATAATATTATTTAGCATAACTTGAGGCCTGTGGTATCATATATCAAAGAGGTGCGTAACTGGCTCTCTAGATAAAATATGATATTTGATATCAACTTCAATATGTTTTAAACCCCCTTCTTGCTTGCACATATTGTCTAACCTAATTTGTTTCCTGCCCTTCTCTTGTGGGGCACTATTGCTGCAGTGAGAGCCACAAGGGCAAGTTAGTAACTCTCATCTGGACAATTTATTTTTATATGTTTGGGAGTTAGTGCTGCCTCAGCTCTGGTGTGCTCAGCCAGTAAATCAATAGATCATGTATTATTGAGGCTAAGGCCAATTCACATTGCCTGTCTGTCAGTCTCCTGCTGGATAAATATGTGTCCCACTCTCCACAATGTGTTGCCTGAAATTGCAGAAAAGGAGTTAATATTCAGTAATCCATTTGTAGAACTTGGCAGGCTAAAATTTCCACCTCCCATTTTCTTCACATGTGCCTTGGGCACCATTTTAAGTTGACATGGCTGTATGATCCACAAAGACCATGGTGTGAAGGGGTCTATGGGAATCCTACTTCACATACCCAGTTATGTGTGATGCTGGGCAGATGGTTGGATCCAACTAGCACAGCGATTTTCAAATTAACTCTTTGGCTGAGCCTTGATAAACAAACCTGGAGTCGAACCTCCTGGTCCTGGAGGTTTGAAACATTGATACTGTGTTTTGGGAATGCCCAAGTCAGTGGTGATCAGAGGTTGTACACACTGATATTCTGCAATCTCCACACTTCCTTCACTACAATAAACAAGCTATAGCCAATTTGAGAATTAAATCTCAAATTGGTACCAACCCTTAAAGCATCACCACCTTGAGGAAATTCTGTACCATAGACTGACCATTGTAAACATTTCACCTCAAACACTAAGGCTCAAGAATTATTTAATACTCATAAATCAGTTGTTTTAAGCCTCATGGGTAGCAGGAAGGCTTTTATAGATTTTTAAAAATTTTGTACAAGTGTGCCTAGATTAAGTTATTTCTCATCAGTCTCTATGGATAATGATGTGGAGATGCCGGTGATGGACTGGGGTGGACAAATGTAAGGAATCTTACAACACCAGGTTATAGTCCAACAATAAAATAAAATTGTTGGACTATAACCTGGTGTTGTAAGATTCCTTACATCTATGGATAATGCATGCTGTCTATTGTCTGGAAATTCAACTGCGATCCCACACTGAATGGCAATGTTGTGCAGTACACATACTGCTCAGCTTTTTGGCATACCTTCCCAGGGGCATACTGCAACGCACCAGCCAGCTTTTCAACACATCAGAAACAAATCTTCAACATCTCAAAGGTACATTCAATACTCATAAGAATAGATCTGTGTGCGTGGTTATTTCTGTGTTCAGTAGGGCTGTGAGGATTGAGTAGGGGATGTTTCAACCACCTCTTGAGGCCATTGATACTGCTGCCCTGAAGTCAATCCTGAAGTCTTTCATCTGTTTCAGACATGGAAGAGATGGATGAGTAAAATAGAACAAATGAGCAACGGCATATAACTATTGTGTTTCCATTTTCTGGTGCTCAGTTCTAGAGAATCGTATGTAATAATGTGTTGACTTATTCAAGGCAGTTGAGATCTGCTGTGCGTAATGTGACCTGGTTGACTGACTGATCATTGTATAATCTCTGAAAAGGTGCCTGGAAGGAACCTGTAGCATTGAAGCTATTAGCTGCTGTCACCTTCACGGCTATTGGTAATGCAGTGGAAATGATAGAATTAAATTGTAAATCACGCTGCAGCTCCTCACATAGGGCAGTTAGAATTTGTCTACCAAGCCTAAATGTCCTCAGGCATTGCCTTTCAGTAACAGACAAATAACTCAACATTAGTCAGAAATTTTGACTGGAAGGGTGCTGCTTCTTCCCTTTGGGTCTTTTTGTTCTTCTTCAGTTGATGTTACCAGATGAAAAGGGTCAATGTTCTTCCTAGAAACATCTGTGTAAGTCAAGTAAAGGTCACGCTGCTATAAAAATGTTTATACTGCTTAAACGTTATTAAGACCAACTTCTACTTGGTATAAAATCAAGCAGTCATTAACACTGAAACTCATCATTGAAAATTGCATGTGAGCATTGTTTCTGGTGTTATGCCCCTTAATTATGAACTCAATTGGTTATTAATCACTTTGCCACTGGTGTATAGCAGCAAATAGAAATTTTGAAATTATGACAAATATGGTATGTACATATTTATTATACATTTTGCTACCAGCATTAAGTTCACTCAATCATAATAGAAAAGATCCAGTCCAAAGTATTTTACTCTGACTAAAGTTCCCCCTACCTGATTCCTACCTTGTGCCAATGGAAACAATTTTACCCTACATGATGAAATTTATGCATGTTTGAGGGAGGCTTGAGGGAGGAACCAAGCCAAACAATTCAAAGATAATGCTGTGTGATTTGATCAGTTACATATACAACTGGCAGGTCCTTTTGAATTTAGTTGGCAATTATTCAAATCCATTATTGTTAGTTAAGTATTTAAGGGTGGGATTGTTCACGTTATTGGGTTGGCTTGTACTTGCAAAGAGATAGGTCAGCTTCCACAGATGGTATGGATATAAGAAGAAAAATATTGTGTATATAAAGGTTTATTCTGAAATAATAGTTTAGCATTGAGATTGCTACATGTATTACTTCCCTTTTCAGGAATTAGTTTAATGTAATATCTACTGTGAATATGTATGCATTACTAGTAGATCTCCCATGGAGTTGCACATAGGGAGTTAAGACCAAGTATAGTCTTCAGAGTTAGAAGGAGGGGGATAATTGGACTGAGGTATGTCTAATTAATTTAGACCATGTTTGAAAGTCATACATTCTGTCTGTACATTTACCTAATAGTATTGTTTTTATATCATTGATAATTAAATAGCATAACTTTGTGCAATTTGAGAAGCAGAAAAATAGAGTTGGTTGGAACATATGAATTTCTCTGCAGGCTGAGCAGCTGGGAGATGCAAAACTGCAGCACTACAGCAGGACCAACGGTGGGAGGATGTAATCACAGCATGACAAGTTTACAAAGGTCATGGACATAGTAATTTGTAATGGGAAAAGTTGACGCAAAGGTGTGACAAAAACGTGACAGTAGGAGATAAGGTTTTGTAGACAGGAGATGCATACGGATGTAAGATTTTTAATATATGATACATATTACTGTTGTTTATTCACTCGATACATTTGCTTGTTAGTTAAAGTCTGAAACAAAGTTTGATATTGTGATGCTCTACCACTTTTCAAAGAGGTGAGAAAGTGGGACAGGATAAATCCAGTTGCCAAAGAAAATTTTAAAGAAATGTATCTATTTGTTATCTTGGGCATGTTTCCAAGATTTGCCTAGACATCAGGGACATTACTCTGGAGACCATGAGGAGCTAAGAATTCAGCTATGAGCTTATCTATAATACAGAAGCCAAAGTATCAGTATAAGAGCGAAAATGTATGCTATATAAGTTGCCTTCCATGATTTCATCCTGGAAATTCCTTCCTCCCCAGCTGATTGTGGGAACACATTTTTAATACAAATTCTTCTTTAAGTCATTAGTGTGTTACAACACTAAAAGAGCTCTCTGATTTCATCTCTACAGGCCAAGATTTAACAGGCAGATTATATTTGTTTTTTTTAATGAAATGAGGCAATATCAGAAGAATTCAAAGTTGACATGGGCTCAAACTTCTTAAATTTCCCAAACTGGAAATATCATGTAGGTCCATGATGCAGGAATGAGTAAACATTAAATCAAAATGGGCCACATTAAAAAGAGTAAAATTGTTACTCCTTCCTCTAAATAGCAGCAAGAGAAATCTTCGCCAAGCATGGGATTTCCACTTAAGAAAGCAAAATCCAAGCTCAAATCTAGCAAAGCTTATGTTGGTTTTGCCAACTTACCATTATTTGGATAAACTAGATTCCTGACCCAAATTTGCACCCATCTTTGTTAATAAGTACACAGTTGAGGCAGGGGCTGAGGTACATTTGATTACATCACTTGCTTAAATGCATAAGTCCAAGCCCCCCAATATTTCTCTCTTAATTTCGATAGAATTTACTTATCTACGTAACATTTGAGCCTTAATATTAAATCCTGGTTCATTATTTGCCGACTGCACACTTCGAAGCAATTCATTGCACGTGAAGTGCTTTGGTACCTTTCAGAGAGGTGAGAAAGAGCTATATAAATGCACGTTCTTTCTTTTTACTTTCTATTTTGCCACAGTCTGGTTTCCTAAGTACTAATAAAAACTTCCACTGATTTCACAGGCAAGAAAAATATGTTATTTTGCAGGATGAAAATGCAATAATATAATGAATTGAGAGCAAAAATTCTTTATTTATTTGGAACCAACAAAAGATGTACAGAAAAGGCTTTATAGTAATGAATTGCAATGTGGGCCTGATCTACCATTTATTTCAATAGTCATTGCTCAGTTGGCTAATTTACTTAATTGCATAAACGTCTCCAGTCTCCGGTATACGATTAAGAGGGATGTATTGCTATACATCATTGTAATGTAGAACAGTATTGCATTTTGGTTGGTCTGTGGTATTAGCTATATGGCACCAATGCCATTCAGTGCAAAGTAGAAATTATTAATTCTTGATTATAGTGTTGTCATCCCTCATTTTGAAAGAGTATAAACATGATATTGTACCTCACTTTCTTTAGTATGACCAACGCGCTATTGTATATCTAACTTTCCAGTGAAGCAGATTTTGCTCTGTGCAGATTAAAACAATTTCTTGATCAGGCATATGCAGCTGGTGACAGCAACTGCCGCTTCAGGGAGCCGCTGTTGGCCAGCAGCTCCATTTGTATCGCTCCAGAGTATACTGCAACCCCTTGTGAAAACAGGTTAAAAAATCTTCTCTCTCTTTCTGTCAAATCCGTATAATTGAATAACAGGGGGAAAAAGGCAGTAAAGAAAATTGTCTCGTAAAACTTCTTGAGAAATTCTGAACAGCTCCTCAAATTCAACAAGCTCAGATCACATGAACAAAGCCTGACACAGGGGAGCTTAATATCTCACTTTATTTTTCCCTGGCATCACATAGTAATCTCTGTGGTTTTTCTACAGAAGGCTGATGCAGTCTCCAGGGGTAAAACAGCAGATTAGTATTAGATTCCTGGCTCCAATTAACCTTTAATTTGACTGATATTTCTCATCCCCTCCTTTCCAGTTGAAATCCCTGCTAAGGGTACGTCATGCTTGGTCCTAAAGAATTATGTCACGGAGAGTTTTTAATAGAGAGGAAAGATAAAGGTACATAATCCTGTGAGGATTACAATTGTCCTATTTCACTGGAAGCTTTTGCAAGACAGATTTTCTCGGTCTCCTTTTCAGTTCATTTAAAGGGCAACATATCTGAGTGTTGGGCTTGCGCCTTGATGCAGAGAATATTCAGCATCTTTGCAATTCATTTAGACAGGGTTTTGCCAACAGCACACTTCATGTTTTATTTCAGCTGTTATTTTTGCCATTGCTTTACCTCCCAAAAGCACAATGATATGCCAAGTTCTGACAGATTAAATTCATTCCATTCTTGAGGGACAAATATATCACCATAATTATAAAGGTTCAACAGCTTCTTGAAATTACTTGCTGTCATTGTGACCTGTAAAAACAGTTGAATGTTACATTTACTCACACATACAAAGTCCTCTTGAACAGCATAAATTTAAATACTTATAATTATTCCACCATTGGTAACAATCTAACTGGTCAACCATGTTTGATTTAGTTTTTCCATCTGTTTAGTAGAGATGGAAACACTGTAAATGTAGGTAATGAATTAATAATATCTATCTACCTAACTATCTATCTATCTATGTCCAGCACATGTTTTGTCTATTATACTTCCGGTGTCACACTTCAGGCATTACACATGTCGATATGCAAATTTATTGCTCAATAAAAGGTTGATAAAACAACAGTTCACAATTAAAAATGCATGGAACGCAGGTAGATAAACTTCCAACGAGTAGCTACTCAGAAATATGAAACCAAGAATCAGCAATAAAAGAAAGGAGGGGAATAAATTAAATTGCTCCAAAATACTTTATGAAAATCTTTTGGTGACTGTCTTGGTTTCTGCACTAAGCTGAGCCCTTACCACTGAATATGAAGTTTGTAATACAATAAAGAAATAAAAAAGTACAACGTTCACAAGCAAATTATTAAATCTACCTATAAATCACCATTTTCTATGTTTTAAATGCCTGTAATAATGTTTTCCATCAGAGGCCTGTCGCTATGAGAGAAGCATGAGCCTCAAGTTCATGCAGGTTCCCAGGTGTATCACTGTCACTCGAAGAGTCTCAAAAAGGTAGCCAGCTACAGCTCCTAGCATGCACTGATACCTACAACTTGTAGAATTTTTTATGATAGACTACAAGAATGGTCATTCACAGACCACAACAGGCTTTGCTGTTTCTAAACTCTGCTGCCTCCAATAGAAAATTAATAGGAACAAAAACTCTATGGTTATGTATTTAAGCCATGGATCATATGAACATAACCAGAGGTAGCAAGCTGGCTCGATTACCCACTGCTTGATTTTAGTCCCGCTACCACCCTGTTTTTAAGTGCAAATGAGGCAATAGCAACATGAAAATAACCACCAGGTCTCCAATGTGAAAGGCCAGTTTCTAATCCACTGTGCCACCCAGTAACCATGTTACACATATGTTTTATGTGGAGATACTATATTTGAATAAAAGTTACCAAACTCAGCGAACAAGAACTCAACAGCTGCCATGCCCTTTAAACTTTGCAGGCTCGATATTTCTGCTACCTTCATCTCAAACATATTGACCTAGAAATTAGATTGCACCCAAATCAGGGTGCCACCCAGGTGGATCGCACGCCACACACGCCTAAAGGGGCCGGTGGCAGGACCACGGGAAATTGGCCTCATTTGTTTATTACCACCGAGCTGCAGGTATCAATTGCGGCCCCAGAGTCAGCTCTCCGATCCCACAAAACACCAAGATCGGCCGGTGTTGTAAGGAGAGTCCAGGATGGGAGGGCAATCCGGGGGTGGTCATTGGCCGGCAGCAGCCCGGGAATTGGACGTGGAGCCGGGAGGAGCAGGAATGTTCCATCTGCCTCCAAAATAATTGTAAGTAAAAAAAAATTAAAAGTTATCTTTCAGGTGGCAGCCTCCAGCGGTCTCTTTAAGGACCACTGGTTTGACTGCTAAGCTCCTGAAGAAACTGACTGTAACATGCAAGGCGCATGCTGCGGTCATCTGCAATCCAATTTTACCTCAAATTTGCCTTTACCAATATGTCACTTCCAGTGCGGAATCAGCACGTGCACGCTGCCCACCATATTGGATGCTTAGGTGTCCGTATTATGCCTGTAACAGAAGATGGTTTACTACAGAAGTGAAAAAAAGCCTGTCGACACCAAGGGTGTAGATCACACAGCTAGTAGTGGGAGGGAGCGGGTTGGTCCTTGGGGTGGGGACTCCTCGTCGGAACACTACTGGTGGGGTGGTCTGCTCTGCACCATTGATGTCAACCTGCTTTTGTTCTTCTACTAGACTTCTGGGCAATTGGAGTCTGCTCCGCCTTACTGGTTTCTCATACTTCCTTTCTACTTATCCCCCATTAATATTCATACGCTCTCTGTGTCTTGTATGTGTTTTATTTCTCTCATTATGCCTCCTATTGTCTCTTGCCACTATCACTTCTGCCGTTTCAACTTCTTCTATTCTCCACTCAAGCACTTCACAGGTCATTTTCTGGTGTGTGTGTTTTATCTCCTTCTCCCTTTCTCTTGTCCTTTTTAAATGCCGATCATGTATAATATTTTCCAGCCCTGAGGAAGGGTCTAAGACCTAAAACGTCAACTTTTGTTTCTCCACAGATGCTGCCGAGTATTTCCGGCTATTTCTGTTTTTGCATCATCCTGCATGTTTCCCCTTTCTTACACAAGATTTGTGTCACCGTCATCAACACTGAAGATTTGCAGTATCAAATCATTATGCCTGGGTTATTAAGGGGGCATGGCCTAATATTTGGCCTTAAATAGGAATTTCTCTTTCTAAAAGGCCTTTCTTGTAAAGGAATATTGCTATTTTTTTTAAACAGACTAAATCTCCTTTTCTGGCATAGCTCAACAACTTGCTCATAAACTGTAGTCCTACAAGGAATAATTTAAAGGTTTTAAGGACATTTAGAACTATTCAAATAGACCTGGAGTTAAGGCAGAATTTTTCCTCATTTATAATGAATGGGGGAATCTTACTCTGGTATGTAATAAGCAATTCAATCCTAAAATTGTAACCCAATGCACTTACATGAATGCTGAGTGGATGGGTGTCTTTACTCTCTGCCACTCAACCACACTTTAAAACTAATCAGGATTTCCTATTTTATGGTAATGAAGGGAAAGGGAGTCCCAACTCAGCCAGCATTTGCAATCACCTCTTTCTGGATCATTCTCTTTCCAATTTAATTCTTCCTCTTTCCACTCAAATTTTCAATCCAAAAGAAGTATTCATGTGCTCACATTTACTCCGCTGTTCCAACACTCCCTTTAGTTTAGCTCCCTTTAATCACCCAACTTCAACTTTCTGTCGCTAAAACTATTTCTCCCTCATCACAGTAAATCATGTGGTGTCTCTATCTCTCTCATAACCTTGAGAACTCTCTAGAGCTTGTCAACATTTTGTCAAACAAAATCTAATCCATCATATCTAACATTCCTTATGTTGAAATCATCATTCTTGACAGCTTCAGAGTTCAACATCACAGTAGCTCCACTTCTCTTTTGCTGATCAGGCCGACACTAATGTCAAGTCCTTCACTACCCTTAATGACTTTGAATAACTTTTCGATCAACTGACGCAGTAATTGTGCTAATCCCCTGGACCATTTCCTTGCGTTCAGTCCTAATTCTCACACTGTATCTGATTCTTCAAGTTTGGGCTCTTCTGACCACTTTTTCATATCTGACTCTTGCAGAATACTCTGCAACAAATGACACTCAGTAATTCAGACTTGTCTTGTTTGGCATTATAAATCATTCTACTTGATGGTCTTAAAGAATTCTTTGCTGCATTTTCTTCATCCAGCTGCTGTTTTTGCTCTTCTGACCCTCCATCTGTACCACTGTCTTGCGACATTATTCTAAATAGCAAAGAAGGCTTCATACCTCACTCTTCCCACATCGGAAGAAATGGTACTACACCTTGGGTTCAATCATCCCTGACATTCTGCTGTTCCATAAAAATTCTAGCATTTTAATCAGTCTAAAGCAGCCCAAGCCAACTTGACCTCTGTTTGTGACCTCTGTGGGTCTAGAGCTGTCAAATACAATGTTATTGAACAGAATTATCAACTGTTACTGTTTTGCTCCTCCAACTTCTGGTTCTTTGCCAACACTGTCCCTTCAAATTTCTGCAAATCCTCTTTTCCACCCGTCATCCATCCTAAAGCTTTAATTATTAGCATTGAGGAGCTAATCCTAATTGCCTTTGCACATGTGTGAACTCTTTTTCTAGCATTTGCACTCTCTGGAAAATTCAGCTCCATATAGTTCAATATCATTTTACCACAACTAAACCTCACATTGCAACTGGTTCTCAGGCTGTTGACAATAATGATCTTTTAAAAATCAGAGTTAAAAAGAACTAGAATTCTTCATTTTTTTTCTCATCTGATTTCTCTTCTTAAACTATCAGACAAGTTAGAGAGAAAACGAGAAAAACAAAGATTTGTATTTATACTGAGCTATATCACATCTCAAACATCGCAACGTGCTTCACATGCGATGAATTACTCTGAAGTGAAGTGACTTGTTACATAGGCAAACTCTGAAAGATGCTACAGAAAGCAACAGATTAAAGCAGCACAAATGAGTTACAAATTAGGGTAGATACTCTCGAGTTTCACTGGATTATCTTTGAGTATCAGGAGGAAATGTTGTAGAACCTTCCCGCTAGATTTTAAATCCTGGGTAGAGTACTTGAGAGAGAAAAATGTGCTTGGCTTGTGGAAGGCATGGAGCAAATACAAGGCTCCAAGGAAAATAACACATTCCTACGCGTGACAGCTACCATTGGGTAGAATTGGTAAAGATTTGTCTGGAATAATTACAGTTAGAACTTCTGATTGTTATAATAAATGAGAATTTGAGGCACATAGTTCATCCACGTGCACACACATCCTTGAGTACCAGTGATCATAACATCATTAGATTTAATACTGTGGTATGGGTGGAAGCAAGAGATAAAATGGAGATACCAGATTTCAAGAAAGGTTATTTTAAAGATATGAATATCAAAATGGAAAGAATAAATTGGGAAAATATGCTAGAGGGGAACATACAAAACAAAAATGCAATACTTTTAAGGAGATATAGAGAAGCTGGAAATTAAATATGAATTTATAGCAAACCTTAGTGTCTAGGACATATCACATCTCATGATACCTTCTTTGACAGCACCTCCCAAACTCGTGACCTCTAGCACCTAGAAGGACAAGGGCAGCAGGGACATGGGAACACCATCACCTCCAAGTTACATATTATCCTTGCTTAGACATATATCGCCATTCCTTCATCGTCATTGGGTTTAAATCCTGGAACTCCCTACCCAACAGCTCTGTAGGAGTACCTTCACCACATGGACTGCAGTGGTTCAAGAAGAAGGCTCACCACCGTCCCCAATAAAGGATGGACAATAAATGCTGGCCTTGCTAGCGACACCCATATAGGAACATAGGAACAGGAGTAGGCCATTTAGACCCTCGAGCCTGTTCCACCATTCAGTGAGATCATGGCTGATCTGTGACCTAACTCCATATACCCGCCTTAGCCCCATATCCCTTAATACCTTTGGTTAACAAAAATCTATCAATCTCAGATTTAAAATTAACAATTGAGCTAGCATCAACTGCCATTTGCGGAAGAGAGTTCCAAACTTCCACCACCCTTTGTGTATAGAAGTGTTTCCTAACCTCACTCCTGAAAATGCTGGCTCTAATTTTTAGGCTATATCCCCTAGTCCTAAACTCCCCAACCAATGGAAATAGTTTCTCTTTATCAACCCTATCAGTTCCCCTTAATATCTTGAAAACTTCAATCAAATCACCCCTTAATCTTCTAAATTCCAGAGACTACAAACTTAGTTTGTGTAATGTCTCCTCGTAATTTAACCCTTGGAGTCCAGGTATCATTCTAGTAAATCTACGCTGCACTCCCTCCAAAACCAATATATCCTTCCCAAGGTGCGATGCCCAGAACTGAACACAGTACTCTAGGTGTGGTCTAACCAGGGCTTTGTATAGCTGTAGCATAACTTCTGCCCCCTTATATGCTAGTCCTCTAGATATAAAGGCCAGCATTCCATTAGCCTTTTTGATTATTTTCTGTACCTGTCAATGACATTTTAATGATCTATGTACATGGACCCCTAAGTCTCTTTTGACCTCCACTGTTTCGAGCTTTTCACCATTTAGAAAGTACTCTGATCTATCCTTTTTAGGTCCAAAGTGGATGACCTCATAGAAGCCTACATTGTCGAGAATGAATATAACAAAAACCCTGTTATATCCCTCAATCCAAATTTTTCTTCAGGTGCTTATCCAATTCGCTCTTGAATTTGCTGGTACAATCAACCCCGATTGCCTCTCTTCTCAGTCTAGTCCCTACAATCTCCACCCTCTGTGTAAAACAGTAAACCTAAATTGTGTTTCCATGCTCCTTCTTCTAAATTTGAGGAATGTCCTTTCTGGAATCTGTGTCTATGTTAAACATATTGACGTTTATCTTATCTAGATCACCCCTGAGCCTTCTCTTCACTGTAAACACTCACAGCCCCTGCAGCCTCTCCTTATAATTTAGGTGCCTAATCCCAGCTATCAATTCAGTTGCCTTTCACTGCAACTTCACCAATGCCCAAACGTCTTTTTCAAAATACAGTGACGAAAATTGTCTTCCTGATGTTTAGCATTTATCAGTTGGGCCCAGAGGGTATTACAAACGTAATTTTTTATCACTCAGCTTTGCAACACAAACTGTGATGTAGCAATCATGCTTCTACACTGTTCTATCATTAAACACTGCCCTTGTGAACGGAAAATTCATATTACATTGGTTGGGAGAGATCTTTCGACACCCAGGAAACAAACACTGTGTGACAATATACAGTGCAAGAATTTTTAACAAATATCCTAATAGGTAAGAAGTATGGAGAATCAAAATTTTAGATCAATTATGAGCATTTTTAACATATAGCATATATAAAACTGTAACATTATGAAATACACATTTACCTTCTGCGCACAATACCATATCATACAACCTTATATAATGAGGCTCTTTTCCCTTTATTCTATGGGCACAAATGCAGATTGTGCTGGAACAAGTGATGTTTAATTAGCTCTTGTGATTGTCCAGTTTTCCAATCCAAACTTTGTAATTCTGTTCACAGGCAATATCACCAGCATATTGCACCCACAAACATATTGATGGATCAGACCAGACTGTAATTCACATCGAATTGTTTCCCCAAATTGCAGACAAAAGGTACAATTGTCAGGATCAGTTATCATCAATTCTGATGACGAGTATATAGCTGAAATGTCATAAGCTGTCTTTTACAGATGCTGACTTACTTGCTGTGTATTTTCAGCATCCTTTGTTTTTATCATCTGGACTTAACTGGGCACAAACACTGTGTAAAGAATGGATATCAGACAGTAAATCACAATGTTCCCTCATTACTTAAAGCTGCTCCTTGTCGATGATTCTAGATCAGCAGCAGCAGCTTACTTTTACATAGCGCCTTTAATGTAGAAAAATGCCCCAAGGCACTTCACTGACATGCAAGGAAAAAGAAACGGATGGCGAGCCAGAGAAAGAGGCATTGGAGGGGTGATGGTCAAAGAGGAGGGTCTTAAAGCAGGAGAAGGAGGTGGAGAGGCAAAGGAGTTCAGGGAGGGAATTCCAGAGCATGGGTCCTAGGCGGCTGAAGGCATGGACGCCAATGGTGGAGCAATGGGAGGGGGGTGTTCAAGTGGCCAGAGGAACGGAGAACCTAGTTGGGGGGATGGGAGTTTGTAGAGTTCTAGGAGGTTACAGAGATAGGGAGGGGTAAGGCCATGGAGGGATTTAAGCACAAGGATGAGAATGCTATGGCATTGTTGGTTTTCAGAGGCTTGATTGATTCCACACGTGCTTTTTTTTCAGGTTGACGCAGGAAGGATTTCATTCTGTGAACGCCCACCTCATTGGTGATGTGGACAGCCCCATTACACACATGCTGTCGTGACTCACAGTTTACCTCTGCTCTTGTTACAGCCGCTAGAGCATGAGATTACTGCATATGATTAGCTGCTGAGCAAATAACTTTCTACATTTTTTTAATGTCTGTAATATATAATGTATGTGACTAGCATTAAAATAGCTAATAATCATGTTGATGCTTTTGTTCTTCAGGTGAGAGGTTAGGATTTGATATTGTAAATCTTTGGGCTGGTGAAACATAATGAAATGCACAGAGTGTGTAATAGAGCAGACCTTTGGCATCCATTTTAGATTCCTAGACTAATGGGGGGTGTGCTCCTATGCACTCCTTAAAATATCGGTTGGATATTCAAAGCATGCTGTGTGCTCCACAACACTGGCACAAGAGTGGGATAGACCTTTCAGTGAAAGATTAAAGTCACAGAACACTGGCAACTGAGGTAGATTTACTGCCGTGGCTGTTCCTGTACCTGAAAGGATCAGACTAAGTGAGCAACAATGTAAACATAATAATTTATTTACAAACAGATTTAATGTAGTGACTTTAAATTTTAATGTTCATTTGTCTACCCCATACTTTGCAATCGCATGGGCTGAACTCTATTTTTTGTGGTCTTGATGGATAGCACATATTTATGAATCAATGCCAAATCATTGTTTGTTTTGACATTCTACTTTCTAAACTTACATATTGCTCACCAGTCACGCGCCTAATTTAAATGGGATGTAAATCTTAAATATATGCAAAACCGCATCCCTTTAAATGGCAGCTGCAACCCTTTAAGAAACTACAGCAATACTACAGATCCAACCCGATTCTGTGAGCTCCAGCAGTAGATAGATTGAACAGAAGGAACTTGTGTAGTATATCTAACTACTCCTGAACTCGGAGGTGCAGTGAGAATGAAAAATTCACCCTGGATGATTCCTCTATCAACAAAATCCCAGAAGTGCGATCTGGAGAGATTGAATAGGCACTGGTAACTTCATAGAATCAGGGAAACTACCTATTCATATCAATCAGTTATGGTATTGAAACAAAAGCAAAATACTGCGGATGCTGGAAATCTGAAATAAAAACAGGAAATGCTGCAATCACTCAGCAGGTCAGGCAGCATCTGTGGAGAGAGAAACAGAGTTAACATTTCAGGTCGATGACCTTCCATCAGAACTGGAAGAAATTAGAGATTTAACAGTTTACAAGCAAGAACGGAGCCAGGGAAAAGGGGGAGGAGAAGCAAAAACAAGAGGGCAAGGGCTGTGATAGGGTGGAGGGCAGAAGTGATTAAATGACAAAAGGGATGATGGTGCAAGGCAAAAGGGGGCGATAATGGAACAATAAAGAAACAAAAAATGGGTCCAGAGATTCAGCCCATTCATTTTGCTTGACAGGTTATTTAGATCAAAGCACAACATCTGAAACCATTTCTTTGAAGAAATGTTTAGAGCAAAGAAATCAGTTTTTACTTAGTTCTCCAATTCTGACAGTATGGCAATCCAAAACTCATGGAGAGAAGAAATAATCAAAGAGTCTTCAGGACAGAGGGACAATTACTCAGTCTTTATCTGGCTCATCAATATCCTCATCTTCAAGACACGTGAACATTCAACTTCATATAATAGATGGTTATTTCTAGTGGTAGTTATACAAGCAGAAAGGAATCACAGCATCGCTGGTGTTTGGTTAAGTGAGATATGCTTTAAAGTGAAGATGAAAAAGAATTAGCTTCCATTCCTTTTGCTCGCAATATGAGATGGGTCTGATTGCATTTCCAACAACTATAAATTATTAACCAAGGAAATCAGTCTTTTCTTACATAAGTAGGTATGAATAATAGTCGACAATTTTAGATTGCTCTTATCTCTCTAGGGTGTAGTTTCAAAAGGATCGGACTTCCACCAGCCCCTGCAGATCCACCCTGACCCCAACCCATTTTCCACTACAAAGCCCTCTCCATCCGCCTCAAAGTCTCCACTGCCACTTCACCTGGTGGCCCCAGGAAATGGTAGAAATTCTCTGGGGACCTGTACCACACCCTCCTGCCACCATTTGCTTGCAGCAGGCAGGGAAGTAGTGGCCAACAAGGATGGGGCAGCCAGCAGCAGTCATGGCACAGGGTGGAGGGAGCAAAATCCTGGTCAGGGCAATAAGGTAGGCTTCACCACTCATGTTTTCCCTCATTCTCCAATGCAATCCAACCCAATTTCACAGAGGAGAATTCCCCTTACAACTGGAGGAGGGAATGTCACTCCACTTCACTTCACTTAGAGCTAACTCTAAATTTACACTGCAACTTCCTAGCATCAGTGTGAAGTGAAACTGCTTCGCAGCAGCACTAAAGCTGCAGTTTAAATACTCCCTTAATTTCCTTTGCATTTAAAAAAAAATTAAATTACTAACTAAGGAAAAAAATTATTAAAACTGAATATTATTGATACCTGCAACCTTTGTTTATTTTCAGCGATCAACACAGCATTTAAATATGAAGCTCACTGTAGCCATCATTCTATCTCAAACTATAGCCAGCTCTAGATAAGGGACAAGTGAATGGTCTCACTAACGTAGATCATTATTTACATGTAGCCAGTTCAAGCCAAGTTCAGAAAATCAAAATCTGTGACAAGAATACACTACTAAAATACACTTGTGTTTCACGCTTGATATAAAAGACGTGGTTACTCTACACTTTATTTCGCACAAATAACTGTAATCCAGTGACTGCTGCTTCCTTGTTACTGTACTTTACAACCTAGTTAGTGTGAACCTCAGCACCAAATAAGGCAGCGTCTGCTGTAGCATAGACTTTCCTCGTGGGCCAAGATGAGAGTTTGAGCTAAGTTTTTGGAACAGATTGCTGTAAATCTTCTCAAAATTGAGTCTACCTCAAACTCGCCAAACCAGCAACAATGCCTCTTTAAATATATAGTATGTAATTCAATCTGAGTAATGAATTTATTAAATTCTTCATGGATAACAAACTTTAAATTACAAATTAGAATTCGAGTTAATTGCAATTTTCCAGCTGCCCGAGTTTGTGCTTTGCTGCATTCCACTATTTGTTTTCAAAATGGTAAGAACTTGGCCCAAGTTTGAGTTTCCACTAATTAATTCAGAACGGACAAACTCAGAACCACTTTGATTTTTCAATTCAGTTCAGTACTCCTCCTTACAAACCATAATGGTTTCATTGAAACAAAGGAGGCTGAGATAATCCTGCTGTACTACACGCTTTCATAAATTGAAGCTCCTGAGCTAACTGAAGATTCCTCATCTTTTAAATCAGTTTGACAAAAGGACTACTTGCTATCTGCAGTGCTGCACTACTTCAGTATTATATTCTGGTCCCCACAGCTGCTTAAATGCTTGAGCCATGGGAGGGTTTAACACGTCTTACTGTTTAACTGAATTTAATAGTGCAAAATTACATCGCATGTAATGGTCTCTTAACAGTGTTCATAAAAGCTAATTAAACCTCCGTAAGAATTTATGTTGTTTTTACAAATTCACTCGTCATCATGCCTAAGAATAATGCTAGCAAAATGAGCACAATAACCACTTACTGAAACGTAAGCGTTCTCCCATGGCAGCAACTTGTAGCTATAACTTTAAAATTCGAAGCAAACTTCAAAGTCAATTTTGCATGCTTTTTTTTTGCAGTAGTTATTAATTGAACTAACAGTAAAAAGCAACTTTGATCCAAGTTACCTCAAATGATTTTTATTCCATTTGAGTTCCAGTCAAACAGGCCTTCACTTTAAGAGATAGTTTTTTTTGTCAGTAGCTCCTTCAAAACTTTCACTGGTTTTAATTTTCAATGCTAGGCGTAGCAAAGCATCCATCTGCATGGGGCGTCTGCATACAAGAGCTCACCTCAGCTATTTTGGCAAAGTGCATAATAACACTATTACTTACATAGGTCTACAATGTGCTCCCCTGACACAGTTCACCTGTGAATAAGGTTACAAATGTTTTTTGTCTTGACCATAACCAATCTGTCTAGAGGTTACACAGACTCTTATGGTAAGCTGCTGTTTGTTAACAGTCATTAAATGATGCAAAATATGGGGACGACACGGCATTTCAGAAGTTCATCTTTTGTTAAATTTTGGGTGGGTGAAAATTGGGTTCTTTGTTTACTGCACAAAATATGGTGAAATTAGGATTAAAAACTCAAAACTATAGAAATAATTTTGATATTGACTATCATTATAAGATATTTTGAGAAGTTATAGTCCAACTGATGAAAAATGAAACAACTATAGCAATTTTATCACCATCCTTTTGCTGTGTAATTTCTTTGGACTTGCTCCATTAATATAGGAACATAGGAACAGGAGTAGGCCATTCAGCCCCTCATGCCTGCTCATAGTAATACAAAGAACATAACATGCAAATTCCATCTAACTGTGCATACACGTTACAATTAATAATGGGGAAACAAATAGTTCCTGCATTTACCTTTCTCCATTGAGTTCTGAATTAAACTTACACATATATATATTTATATATTTCATTTTTCTATGTGGAATATGGTGTTTTGCCATGTTTATTTCCAACAATTAGTTTTTGTGAGTAGAGATAATTGCAGGGCAGGGTTTAACCTAAACATCTCAGCATCTTATGAAATATTAACACAACCACACATATTAAATAAAGCACAAGAGCAAAGTAGTTTCAGAGCCTTGCTCATGTTAGCAACCCGAGTTCCAATTGGTTGGGGTCTCTTGCTGTTCTGCCTAACAGCTCCTCTGACTGGATCTTGTGTCAGTTTCCTTCTGCTGACCCGCACAGTTTGGCCTTTGACTGCTAATCTGTCAAATTGGCAATCTGCTATCATAGGATTTATACAGGCCTTTGTTTGGCTGTTTTATCTAACTAACAGCCTTCTCTCCAGATCATTTTGTTATCCCTTGGAGTCAAGTAAGCCCAGGAGCAATTGGTGCACCATTAAATTTTTTTTTCAATGACCCTTCCTAAAAGCATGAGAACAATCTCAGTACTCATGAAGAAATCAAGTTGTGATGCCACAGATTGCTGTGGCATTAACCCTAGCCAAAAAAGACAGTGGTCAATGGGGTCCTTCTGACATTTCCCAAAATAGAACATCCCAGGTTAGATATGTGGTGTGTGCTGAATTAGCTACTTTCGGTCAGGTGGCAGTTAGGACATCATGATTGGCCTCAGGGCTAGGGAGTGGAAAAATTATACAAGGTTCCCACTCTTGACTGCTATTTAGTGAATTCTCCTTAAAAAAAAAATTGCATGTGTGTAGATGTTAGGTGAGGATGGTATCAGGCTTGGCTCTGATCCCACCGCAACCCCTTGTCTTTGATGAGGAACTTGTTCATTATTGCACTGTTGCAGTTAAATCAAAAAGTGAGTATTTTACTCCAGTTCAGATTGAGTATTACTGAGCAAAATGAAGGGGGCAATCTTGAAGTGTCAACCGAAAGAAAGGCTTATTGGCCAGAAATGAGGCATGGTACATATTGTGGTGGAAGAGGAGAAAAACAAGGCAAAATAAATATTTTTAAAGTATTGATTAAGCTAGTTAGAAAATTAATGGCTACTCCAATCTACTCTAATAGAAGCCAACAAGCAGTGGTTGGTTTAAACATTTCTGAAGGGGGATTCAAGGACTGAAGGCACAAGATTTATTTTCTGGAGAGGTCAGGACACGGCCCCTCCCCCAAAATACTGTCATTTTGACATTTCATATGGTGCATTTTCCAGGATTTTAGAGAGTAAGGTAGGGTACTTATCACCAATCCTTCTGAGCTGTTATCTTTTAATCACAACTCGAAGGAGTTAGTCAACAATGTTATGCAACAAAAAAAAACGACAGGTCTCGTACCATTTCAATTAAGTTAATATTTAAAGTTTTCCTGGTTAGGCTTTCCTCATGACAACATACATGGTAACAGTGATGCATTAACTTATTCTACAGCCACTAACTATTTCTCTCCTCTCACTCACTCTACTGAATTTGTCTTGATAAGTCCCTGGTATAGACAAGTTTCAAACCCGCAGCCCACGGCTTCAAATTCTGCCGCCTAAAAACAGAGAGGCAGACTTTCTTCTTTGCTACGTCTAGAGAACATTCAGTTCTGAAGTGCAGTAAGGAAGAAATGCAGGCAGAGACCCATTGCGTCAGATCACTGCCCCTACAATGGTGCCCTAGGATTTCCTGGACTTCCCCAAAATAACATAACTGAGCGGTACTGGGCATAACTGTAGGCCTCTAAGCTGCCAGGGCTTTGACTCGGGTCACACCTTCCAAATGCTGAGCTGGAACTTTTAGTCATGTCTTACATGCACTTCGGTTCAGGTCAGGATTGAGGATTCAAGTTGGCTTGTCTTTTCTTGGATCATACAAATTTCACTCAAAATAAAACTTGCTGCACAGAATCAGGTAAAGTCAGGTCAGTGATTCAGATTGGGTTGGATCATATCGTTAACTATTGCAGTGCCATTTCAGATCATGTGGATGATTCAGATTGGGTCTTTTGTTGATGTTGTGCTGCAAATCGATTATCCACTAGTTCCAAATATCCAGCATCGTACTCCTCTTCAAACTGTTCTTGAGCTGGAAAGTGAGGACTTCAGGACTTTTTTTGTTACAGTCCAATCATTTTCTACTAGAATTTGTTTGAGTGGATAAATAAAGTTTTTCACTTGCCAGTTAAATAGCTTGTTAGCTGTTTGAGAAGCATTAGAGGATGTTTATTGCAGGTGCATTGTGATATCCTTTAATTGCCACTAATGAAATTGCTTTCTCAAGAATTGCATGATCCAAGAACTATGCATTCCAGCAATTTCATTATTGGGCCATAATTTTCAATGGCAGGTCATCTAACGGCATCTGCCGTTAATTAGACTTGCCCTTGCATGGGTTAGGTTTTTAAATTTTTTGCGTGGCAAGTTGCTGAAAGTGAGAGCTGATAACGTCACAGCGAGGGAAACAGGGCTTCTGGGACCTGAGTGAATTGTGTATCTCCTTAACCAAACAAATTAAAGGATTGTGAAAATAACAGAGCAAGGATGGAGAAGGAGGTGTAAATTAGAGTGAGTGAATTCAATGTCAATTCAGGTACAGAAAGAGAAATAAAGAGAGGGAAAGAACGATTGGATTAAGGGAGAAAGAAAAAAAAAGAGACAGATAGGAAAAGTAAAAAAAAAATTAAAATTTTACATTTTACGTTTTATAAATCTCCAACAATTAAAACCTGAAGGAATGAGGTGCCACACTTGTAATAGTTAATTTTCAGTGCCAGAGAGGTTGATTGGCTGTAATTAACACTTATCACATCGTTAACAGGGTACTTAGGCTGAAATGGACAAGACTTAACTTTCTGTGGCGAGTTTAGTTCATATCTACCATGCAAATACAGCAACTTCACGCTGTTCAATGCATTTCAACGGTGAGGCAGGCAGCGAGATGCCTTTTTCGCGAAGCTAACGGCATCTCGGACAGCAACTTTTGGATATTTGAGTTTAACCGCGCATCGGCCCTTCGCCTGAAGTTGCTGTACCATTTGCGCATAAATAACGGCAACGTCATTAGGCTCACCATTATTTAGACAGCAAATTCTGGCCCAATAGGTTATTCATTTCTATAAAAAAAACGGACAGTTCTCCTTTTGCCCAACTGCAATGGCTTTGCACCAGGTTTGAATAGCTCAAAATAAATGTAAAAATTAAAAACGGTTAAGTGCCTAATTCTCCTCAGCTCTTTCCGCCTGGGCAAAATGAGCTTCAGTTCCAAATGCTTAACATCAACTGACAGGTATAATCGCAGCACTAGACATTTTAATAATACAATAAAATAGGCCAGCAAAGTATTTACTCTACAGCAGTCCCTTGTGATCCACCTGCATTTTCCATTTCATTTGAATTTCTTTTTGTGTAGGAGAGTCAGGCAATGAGATTTTGTGCTCACCAAAGTCAGGGATTTTGTGGCTGGGAACGGGAGATTTTCCTACTTTCTGAATCTGAAATAATATCAAGCATTCCCAAATCATGGCATGGGTTTTCTACAGGGTAAAGATGCCACTACACTACCCAGCCATGAGTCTTTGTCCCCCAGCTCAGAACAGCACTGCTTACTGCACCATTGTAACATTCTTATTTTCCAAATCCTTGGGCTTCTTGGAATAAGATAAACAATGGTCAGGAATTTCCTCACAAATGAGGATTCAGCCACACTGCCCGTAAAGTTACCACAGTGGAGCAGGAGCAACTCTGAGGAGATTTGCAGCCAATGAGTGGTAAATGTTGTAACCATGATCCCACAAAAAAAATAGATTGTGACTATCCATGAACATCTCGAAGTTATAAATGCATGCTTTGATATACAATCCTATATATATAAAATGATAGATAGATAGATAGATAGATAGACACCCACTTGCATGATCTGTCTAATTGTAAAACATTCTCAAACACCATCAGAGAATCAGGCGAGTAATTACATATTAGATCATCAAGGATCAAACGCAAACCCCTATCTGACATGTCTGGAAGAAGGGAAGGATGCCATCTGGTCTGCTGTTCCAGCTTCCTTTGGGAACAGGAACCTCCAGCTACACTAACCATCTGCTAAAGTGAGGTATGTTCACCTCTGTCTGAAGATACAGATATGCAGGTATCAGCGAGTGGGGGCAGAGCATTGCTCGTGCAGTCTGACCCGCCTAGCATTGTTGCAGCACTTTCCTGCAGACTCACGTCAGTACCTTGGATTTCATTTCCATCATTTTTGAAACTCTCCAAAGGCTTTCAGAATTTTTGTCCTCCTATTATGATTCTCATTCCTTTAATGTTGACGTACATGTTGTATTGCCCTCCCACCGACAGACTGCTTTCTAGATCCATCCAACTTACACCTGAAATTAAGCTAATGAGCTGAAAACTGGACGTAAAGTGCCCACTTCTACTTCAGTCTGTCTAAAACGCCATTCTGGCAGTAATAATGCTGAAAAGAGGAAAATCTAGGCTAGTGAGCAACATTATTAAGATTACTGTCTTGGAAGAGTGGCTCAGCCAAACAGTGTGAGGGAGATGAAATAACATAACAGTTAATGTTGAATCATCCCCGGGTTTATGACTGTACTCCTACTAATGGTAATTCACCCTCTCCAAGTGTAGGCGTTTGGGTGAAGTGATGTGAATATCCTGAAGAACATCCTGAATTACATTCCTGTGGCCTGGCAGGCACCATGGCCTGACGACTATAGAACAGAATAATCCTATCACCACACGTGAGACTGCCCCAATCATGCAACTGAGCTTCTCATTTCAATTTTGTGCATTAATTCATCTTCTCATATTATCCAGCTCAATAACTCCTCCCAGTCAGTTCTCTGATTATATTACTACACATGTTGAAATAAAAACAGTCAAAATGCTTTGCACAAATGTACAGATCAAAACAAATGTTAAAGTTGCTTCGCAGTTTGTGTAACTAATTTTAAAAACGTTGATGGCATGACTCCCCCCTTAATATCATTGCACTTTATTCTTTGTAAGTGGGGTCCCAAAGAAAGATAACAACTTGTTACTTTGGATTCTGCACTATAAAAAATAGTAAAATCAATTGGACCAGATTTGTATTTTTTCTTATTTTGCTCACTTCATCCCTTAAAGGCAATGGACGTGCAGTCTGAATTTTGGCCCGAGCACCTGTCTGAAACAGGTGGGAGCCTTGTGAATACAAATAGGGGGCAAGTGGCGTCATTTCGACCTTGGCACTATTTTCCACCCTCACCACCAGGTTCTGCTCTCACCCATCAACCAGAGGCGGTACAGGTCGACAGGTAGCCATATGGAGCGATATTTAAAGGGGTCCTCAGCTGCTGTCAAGTAAAGCTTTTTAGAGCTTTTGGCGGCATTTTTCTTGCAGTAGGCGTGGGCTTTTTAACCTTAAAAGAATTTAAAAGTGCTTGCAGGTCCTGAACTTGTGTTGCCTGCTGCACCACAATGTTGTTTCTCTTCGTGCCACACAAAAGTGCACCTGTGGCTCCCACGTTTCTTATAGATAATGGGTAATGGAAACATTTCAGCCTGTAAATTCCTGTGTCCCCACTTTGCCAGCACATGTTTGGTAGAGCAGAAGCCCCATCCACCCTCACTCAAAACCAGGGATCCCATCCCAACTTCTAGGGACAGTGTCATTTACATAGGCTGGAACAGACTATTGGCACCTACAAGGACATAACAGTAGTGTCCACTTTAACCCAAGCCAATACACCCCCCCACCCCACACCCTGCCCCTGTAAGGCAGAGCACAATCCTCCAGAAGCCCAAATGGGCCAAAGAGAAAGACGTTATTGTAAACCTCTTTGGCTCCCATCCAGAGAAGGTAATTAATCCCCTCACTCTAGTGAAGTTTGGGGCCTTTAGAAGGACGCAAAGGGACTCATGCCAGGTATCAACAAACATCAGTTCCACTGAGACCTTTCATGGGCATAAAGGGAGGAATTTCCTGGAAAGCTTGTGAATTCCCCCAACACTTCCCCATGACGTGAGCTTTCCCTAATTAGATACCACTCAGAGCCAGCAAAAGTACAGGAGTTCCACCATTCAACCATTCAAACAGATCATGGCTCATCTGCACCTTAACTCCATTTACCCGCCTTTTGTCCCTTTCCCTTGATACCCTTACCTAACAAAAGTCTGTCGATCTCATTCTTGAAAATTCCAATTCATCCTAGCATCCAATGTTTTTGTGAGAAAGTGCTTCCTGATTTTACACTTAAATGCCCTTGCTCTACTTTTAAGATTGTGCCCCCTTATTCTGGATTCCCCCACCAGAAGAAATAGTTTCTCTGTATTTACCTGATCAAATCCCTTTATCATGTTAAATACCTCATTAGATCACCCCTCAATCTACTAAAATGAAGGGAATACAAACCAAGTTTATGCAACCTGCAAAATAATTTGGGTCTGCTGGTACCTTTGTCATAACTTTGCCCCGATAATAGCAATCAGGAGCTGAATTAATGCAGAATTCTGCTTCCATTTGCTACTATAAGTGAGGCACATTAAAAATTGTTTTCTAAAAAAGGCTTTCAAAACTCAGAGGAATAAAGCAGCTAAATAAAATGATTGTTGCAATCCTGATTGCCCTGATTCCTCTCCATCTCCCCACACTGCTCCTGGAGCAGATTTACATCTACTTGCCAGAAATATGGTGTCTCTATATTTGATCAAATTGGCCAGGGTAACAAATGACAAATATATGTCTACTTATTATTTTATATAGTAAAATTTTTATGTCCATCTGAATGTCTGATTGTAGGAATGTTGTGTTCGCCATTGATTTCTGAGTCACTCTTACTAACCACATATCATCAGCCATGTTTTAGGATGGGCCAATCAGATCCAGGAGTCACATTCTAGCGCAAGAACACAGAAAGCAGCCATTACATTCCAACACCAACCCAAAACTTAAGTTAGCGAAGTTAATATAACTAACAACTTAAGTAGAACTGAAATTTTAACCAAGGACGTTGGTGTAGATGTAAACAGTTAAAAATTCCAGTTACATTTTAATGATGTTGTTGCAGGCTCTGTCCAGTTTAGCTGCTAGGCCTACTCAGTTCTAAACAAAAAGCATGTTTTTAAATGTTCTCCATAAGAAGTATCACACCCCAGATTGTCAACCAGTATTTTAAAGACGGCTCGTGTGGCTGGACGGACATTCAGAGTTGATGTGCTGAGGCTGGCTTTTCATAACTTTACATTTAAAGAGATGACCAGTTATTTTCAGGGACCTGATTATGTTGAATGATCTGCTCGGGGGGAAGCGTCTTTGTTGTCTTGATATATTGTGAAAGATAATAAACTTACTGTAAATACAATGAGTACTGTTCGTTTACCTGTTCTTTGTTAAATAAAATGTCTGTTTGGCTTATTTTAAAAAATCCAAACAGAATGAAAAGATATGCAGAAATGTAACCATTAAAATATAAAGTTGCAAGAATATAAAGTAACGCTGATCTGGAAATCAGAACAAAGCAGATGGGCAATCACATGACCACATCCAGCCAATCACATGCAACTAAGCAGCAAGATCCCTGTTACAAGTAACCATGTGGGAGTCCCAGGGGCCATTTGCACTGCATTATTGTTCTACTGACACTTCCTCCCTCTTGATGGTGAAAATGGTTCTCAATATAAATGAGTTCGATAGATTATTTAAATCCACAGAGCCACTTTCAAAAGTAGCTCTGCAATAAACTGAATATAGCATTTTCTTTCACCTTTCTGCTGCTTAAATGGTCTTAAATGGAAAGTGTTAGCACTTGGTGTTGCCCACAATCATTTGATGAACATATGCGACATGGTGATGAAGTTGGGAGAAAGACTTCAAAAATTTGCTTCACAGGACCGCCTACTGGCCAGAGCCTGCGACAACATAGTTGAAATGTAATTGTTTACATACAGGATTTCTGTTCTAAATGTTTCTGTAGGGAATTTTAATGTTAAACATTGACATCACGGAGTGACCAAAAATCGTAGCAACAGGAAGTGTCTGCATACACAAGGTTTTATATATATAACATATTCACAGGCTTATCCTATCCACAGGCTTAAACATCCACTCACTCCGCCATCATCATACCATGGCTGCAGTGTGTACTATCTACAGGATGCACTGCAGCAACTCACCAAGGCTTTTTTGGCAGCCCCACCCAAACCCGTAACTTTCACCACCCAGAGAGACAAGGGCAACAAGTGCATGGGAACGCCATCACCTCCAACTTCCCCTCCAAGTCAGACACCATCCTGACTTGGACATATATCACCGTTCCTTCTTTGTCGCTGGGTCAAAATCCTGGAACTCCCTTCTTGACAGCATTGTGGGAGCACCTTTACCACAGAGAGTGCAGCGGTTCAAGAAGATGGCCCAGCACCACATTCTCAAGGGTAACTAGGGATGGGCAATAAATGCTGGCCTTGCCAGTGATTCCCACATCTCAAGAATGAAGAAAAAATAATGAAGATAAAGCCTACAGATAAGTCAGCCCTTTGTACACAACATTTTAAAAAAGGAATGTCATCCACCAGTCCCATTTTTTTAAAAGACCCATGGTTTACTTGAACAATTTTGGAAGATGTGTTTCAATATGGGAATACCGTACTGATCAGTGAAACTGGTTCGGAGGATTTACCAAGCTTGAGAATGGAGCAGATGCTACTTTCTCAGCAGAGATTAATTTACAGCGCTTCAGTGATCTGTCATTGCAATAGTGAGTTAATAACAGCTCCCTTACACACCGTAACTGATCCAAACCAGTTCCTCAAATGATCTCATTGGGGGTAGTTTTACGAGAACTCACTGGCGCCAGGGAACCTCGGCCACTGGCAACGCACATCAGAAAGTGGCGAGACCTGTACCCGTGATTTGCCAATGTGTGATGCCAGCGGTTTCCCCACCCTGCACTTGGAAAGTTACCCCTGTACCACTAACATCCCCCATCACAATAAATACAAGGCACACATTTAAAAAAATTAAAAAGGAGTCAGATTCCCTTTTTAAAAGGGGTGATCCCGATGAAACTTCCTTTAAAAGAGGTCCTGATGGCGTGATTCCCGCTTCAGTGCATTGGAACATAATCATTTTACCTTAGTCGTGTTTCCAATAAAATGCACGCCTCAGTCCATTTTAGTGTGTCCTTCTATGACAGAGCATGTTGTACAGAACATCCATACATTGTAAGATTTTGCATGAACGATTTCAGTTTTGACATTGCAAATAATATGGCATAAGGCACTTCATTGGGTAAAAACTGATGATTAATAAAGATTATAATTGAAAGAAAGAAAAATTATAATTACAGCAGATTCGGTTACTATAAATCTGAAAAGAATATTTCACAGTTGTAACTACATTAATGCCAGTCTTTTAACCATACTGTGCTCAAAATGCCAGAAGCCACAGGAAACATTCAGTGTCCCTACAACAAATAGAAATAACAGAAGTCAAATTTGCACTTTTTTTGTTCCAATTGAAAAACAACAGAAGAATATTAAGAATTACACCAGCAAAGTATGAAATTTTGTAATTCAGAGAGGATTCCAGTTAAGCTAATTTAAGATGCAGATTAACAAGACATGAGTGAATGGGGAAAGGTCACCGTGTGTGCATGTGTAATGGGGGGGTAATGCCAAAGTAACATAGTACAACACTGCCATCTACAGATAGGATACAAATGTATTAGAAAAATTAAGACTCCCAATGCACTAGGGTAAGAGGGCAGGCATTGTAAAAGAAGAGCAGGAATACATAAGAACATAAGAAACAGGTGCAGGAGTAGGCCATAAGGCCCCTTGAGCCTGCTCTGCCATTCAATCAGATCATGGCTGATCTTTGACCTCAACTCCACTTTCCCGCCCGATCCCCATATCCCATGATTCCTCTAGATTCCAAAAATCTATCCATCTCAGCCTTGAATATATTCAATGACTCAGCATCCAGAAGGGTAGAGAATTCCATAGATTCACAACCCTCTGCGTGAAGAAATTCCTCCTCATCTCAGTTTTGAATGGCCCACCCCGTATCCTGCGATTATGCCCCCTGGTTCTAGACTCCTTAACCAGGGGAAACAATCTCTCAGCATCTACCCTGTCAAACCCCCTCATAATCATATATGTTTCAATGAGATCACCTCTCATTCTTCTAAACTCCAGAGATTATAGGCCCATTCTACTCAACCTCTTTTCACAGGACAACCCTCTCATCCCAGGAATTAATCTAGTGAACCTTCATTGCTCCGCCTCTAAGGCAAGTATATCCTTCCTTAGATAAGGAGACCAAAACTGTACGCAGTACTCCAGGTGAGGTCTCACCAAAGCCCCATACAACTGTAGTAAGACTTCCTTACTCTTGTATTCCAACCCCCTTGCAATAAAGGCCAACACGCCATTTGCTTTCCTAATTGCTTGCTGTACCTGAATACTAACTTTTTGTGTTTTTTGTACAAGGACACCGAAATCTCTCTGAACACCAATATTTAGTAGTTTCTCATCAGTTAAAAAAATTCTGTTTTTCTATTCTTCCTACCAAAGTGAATAACCTCACATTTCCTCATATTATACTCCATCTGCCACCTTCTTGCCCATTCACTTAACCTGTCTATATTCCTTTGCTGTCTCTTTGGGCTCAATTTTCAAATTTAAAAACAGGTGGGTTGGGGGTGGGGGGGCATTGAAAATTGCCACCATTTCAGATCCGTCCCCAACCCGTCTCCAACCCGTCCATTTCCGATTTTCACCGGGCGGGACGAGGTGAGGTGGGGGGGGCGACCAACCCGCTCCCAGGAGGCGGGTCAGGCCTTAAAACCTTTCAAGGAGGCTTCAGGCCTCCATCTTTCACCAATTCTCGATTTCAACCCGGGGGGGCCGGGATTCCTGTACTTTCTGTTTTATGCCTCATGAAAGGAGGCAAAAAGGCCTGAGACTAACAGGTAGGTGTCTAGAAAGGCACTGCTTGTTGGCTCGGAGGAGGAGGAGTGCTTCCCCCAGCCCCAACAAACCAACCTGCACTGACCCCCCCCACAATGATCGCGAACACCCGACCCCCGATTGCAGACCCCCAACCCTCGATCACGGACCCCCAACCCCAAATCGCGGACCACCTAACCCCAACCCCCGACTCCGATTCCCCGACCCCCGATCCCGATCCCCCGACCCCAATCCCAATCCCAATCCCCCGACCCCAATCCTCCCCCTCCGGCCCCAGACCCCAACCCCGATCTTCCCCCTCCAACCCCGACACCCGACCCCCAACCACCGACCATCCCCCTCCAACCCCGACCCCCGACCCCGATCCTCCCCCCCACTCCGATCCTCCCAACTCCAACCCTTCCCCTCATCAATCGGGAACCCCCGATCCCGACACACACACCCCCATGACTGGCCCCTGATCCCATCCTCCATGAATCGTGACCCCTGTGCCAACCTATGCCCACCCATGCCCCGTGCCCCCCATGCTCACCCCCCTCCTCCCATCATCCTTACAAATAAAGACTTACCTGCAGACTTAAATGAACACGTCCTCTCCCCATCTGGTCTCCTGTCCGACTGAGACCAGCCTGTCAATCAGCTGGTCAGTTGGACGGGAAACCAACAAACAAATAAAAGATGTCCTTACGTCAAAATCGTAAGGACGTCCAGGAAATCCGTACTAATGGGTTTCCTGACTGCAATTTGACTCCCCCTCCCCCTTCCCAGCTCCATTTTAAAATCACCCCTTTTGTGTCCTCCTCACAGCTTACTTTCCCACCTAGCTTTGTATCATCAGCAAACTTGAATACATTACACTCGGTGCCTTCATCTAAGTCATTAATATAGATTGTAAATATCTGAGGCCCAAGCACCGATCCTTGTGACACCCCACTAGTTACAGCCTGCCAACCTGAAAATGACCCGTTCATCCCTACTCTCTGTTTTCTGTTTTTTAACCAATCCTCTATCCATGCTAATATATTGCCCCTAACCCCATAGGCCGTTTCCTTGTGTGACAGCTTCTTACGTGGCACCTTATCGAATGCCTTTTGAAATTACAAATATACTACATCCATTGGTTCTCCTTTAACTACCCTGCTAGTTACATCCTCAAAAAACTCTAAGAAATTTGTCAAACAGATTTCCCTTTCATAAAACTATGTTGACTCTGCCTAATCATATTATTATGTTCTAAGTGCCCTGTTACCACTTCCTTAATAATGGATTCCAGCATTTTCCCAACAACCGATGTCAGGCTAACTGGCCTGTAGTTCCCTGTTTTCTCTCTCCCTTTCTCCTTGAATAGCGGGGTAACCTTTGCTACCTTCCAATCCACTGGGACCATTCCAGAATCTAGAGAATTTTGGAAGATCATAACCAATGCATCCACTATCTTTGTAGCCACCTCTTTTAGATCCCTAGGATGTAGGCTCAGGTCCAGGGGATTTGTTGGTTTTTAGTCCCATTAGTTTGTCCAGTACTTTTTCTCGAGTGATATTAATTGTTTTAAGTTCCTCAGTCTCATTTATCCCTTGGTTCCCCATTATTTTTGGTATGCTTTTTGTGTCTTCCACTGTGAAGACAGATACAAAATATTTGTTTAACGCATCTGCCATTTCCTGATTCCCCATTATAATTTCTCCTGTTTCAGCCTCTAAGGGACCAACATTTACTTTTGCTATTCTCTTCCTTTTTACATACTTGCAGAAGCTCATTTTTATATTTCTTGCTAGTTTATTTTCATATTCTATGTGAGGCCAGAAGAATTACACCTGTCCCACTATCTGAAAATTGAATAATTAGTTGTACAATGCAATACTTTGTATGATTCCTATTTTTATCACATCTGTGAAGTGAACAGTGTTGGTTTATTTGCATTGGACCATTTCTGTAACAGGTACATGTAATCCTGCAACAATTTATGTGACACATCCACATGCATAACCAATGGTGATAGCTTTTTAAACTGTTCTCTTTCATGCCAGACATTTCTGCCATTTAATATTTACTATATAATTTCTTGAATATATTATCATTTTAAACGATTGAAATTTTGACTGCTATTTTCTGTTCTTAGAATCATAGAAAATGGGAGCAAGAGTAGGCCATTCGGCCCTTCAGGCCTGCTCTCCCATTTAAAATGATCATGGCTGATCATCTAACTCAGTACCCTGTTCCCGCTTTTTCCCCATTTCCCTTGATCCCTTTAGCATTAAGAAATATATCTATCTCCTTCTTGAATATATTTAATGACTTGGCTCCACTGCCTTCTGTGGTAGAGAATTCCACAGGTTCACTACCTTCTGAGTGAAGATATTTCTCCTCATCTCAGTTCTAAATGGCATATCCCATATCCTGAGACTGTGACCCCATCCATCAGGAATATCCTACCTGCATCTAGTCTGTCTAGTCCTGTTAGAATTTTATATGTTTCGATGAGATCACCTCTCATTCTTCTAAACTCTAGTGAATATAGGTCTAGTCGACCCAATCTCTCCTCATACGTCAGTCCTACCATCCCAAGAATCAGCCTGGTAAACCTTCGTTGCACTCCCTCCATGGCAAGGACATCCTTCCTCAGATAAAGAGACAAAAACTGCACACAATACTCCAGATGTGGTCTCACCAAGGCCCTTTACAACTGCAGTAAGACATCCCTGTTCCTGTACTCAAATCCTCTTGCAATAAAGGCCAACATACCATTCGCCTTCCTAACTGCTTGCTGCACCTGAATGCTCACTTTCAGCGAATGGTGTACAAGGACACCCAGGTCTCATTGAACCTCCCCTTTTCCCAATTTATCACCATTCAGATAATAATCTGTCTTTCTGTTTTTACAACCAAAGTGGATAACCTCACGTTTATCCACACTATACTGCATCTTGCCCACTCACCCAACTTGTCTAAATCACATTGGAGCCTCTTTGCATCCTCCTCACAGCTCACATTCCACCCCAGCTGTGATGCATATACCAGCTATTTGGCCTTCGCTTGAGTATACTGAGCCTATCAAATTACCTCATCACAATCTGTATCACAGAACATATACCAGTCGTCGATCATGCTTTTTCTCCACAGAATAAAGCCACTATCTTATCTCAATCCTTTAAAAAATAATAAACTTGTAAAGTAAGTCAACATGCAGGGTAAAAGGAGAACATTGCCAAAACTTGGTGATTTATAGAGGTGCCAAGGAAGATACAGATAATGCTGCAGCATAAGAAGGCCAAAGACATCTTAAAGGGACCACAGCCCCCCCGGAGACTAGGCCAAGGCATCCACTAAAGACCTCGAACGAGCCCAATGCCTTCAGCAGGTAAGGCATGGTGGACAGTTAGAGGGAGAGCAAGCCTCTACTGGCCTTTTCCTTCCTTTTGAAGCCATTCCCATGGCTACCCTGGGCCTACTGCCATGGTTCACCTGGCGATCCTAGAGAGCAGCGGAAAGGTGAGAGGAAAATTGACCAGGAACCAGGATCTCAGCTCAACACACTACCCCATCCCCCCCACCCCACCCCACGGCATTTGCACACAGTGGGTGGGTAAGCATCATTTGCAATGGTCCCGGCAGGAGTTGGGGGAGGGAAATTGAGGTTGGGGTAGTGAGGCAGCAGTAGGCCTCAGCAACAATTTCACCTCCTTTTCAACCATTAACCCGTCTGATTTCGGGCAAGATAGCAGAGGAAAATTCACCCCATAACTCACTCCTCTTTCTGGCTTATGAGTTATGCAGTTAGAATCACTTTGGTGGCAGCTCTCTGTATTCCAGAGTCAGAATGTGCCTCATCTATAATTAGAAGAAATAAAAATCCAGTTAAAGATGTAATGAATGAAGCAGATCACGTACTGCAGTATCTGACATAGATTGTCGCATAAAAAAACAACAAAGGAATGAGGTGTAATAAGGTATATTAAAAAAATTTGCAAGAGATATCAAAACTAACAGTGAAAGTTTTTGTAAGTAAATTAACTAGTATGGGGGAATGTTGGCCCATTAAGTACAGTTGGAGGTGATACCATGATGGATAATAAGGAAATGGCAGACTTGTTAAATGAGTACTTTATATTCATTTTCACAGTAGAAGAGGACAAAATATAAGTCAATGGGAGGAACATATTGGATTAATACAAGTTCAAAAAATGGTAATGGGGAAAATAGTGGGACTTAGAGAAATCTCCAGGACCTGATGGTTTCCATTCTAAGGTATTAAAAGAAACAGGTGGGGAAAGCACAGTGGCATTCGTCAAAAGGTAGTCGTTGGAAGGTTTATTCCACACTTTGGTTGTTTTTCTTTCTGTCCCTACAATGTTATTTCTCTGTTAGCTGGCTTTATTTTCAATTTACACAGCATTAGTGTAGCTATACCCAGCATCCAATTGCTGGCTACTTAAAATATTCAGTAGTGTTTACTCATCACCACTTTGGCAGAAAACCTTAAAGTCTGATTGATCAGCTGTCTTTTAAGTAAATGTTCATATAATTATATATGAACTATATTTCATGCAGTTATTTCTCAATATCAAGATAACCTGGAGTTAACCCTCAATATTTATTACATAGAGTTAACCCTCAATATCTGTCATTATGCATGACTGTGAGAATAACTTTTTTCATTTAGTATTTAAACTGTACACAAGAGTTCAAATACTAAGTACAGCACATCAAAGTGTTAATGCTCTGCAATCAATAATCCATGAAACAGATGGACAGTAATCTTTCTAATGCACACTTATCTAGTGCTTTCTCACTGTAAGTAATTGTAACACAAAGACTGGAGATTAAACACCATATTCAGCAGACTGCATGCAGATACTGTAGTTCAAACCACTTGCCTTGAGCTTTGTAATGCATTAAACACGACAGTTTCAATTCCACACCAAAATAAAGCATTTCTTTTAATTTCACAAGGAATGCTATAAACCAAGGAATGGGCTGTTGTTTCAGCTTTCCTTTTAAGTTTTTCCTGACAATAACTTGTGCCTTATGGTAACATTGGCAATGTAAACAAATGGTGCTTGAAGAATGGTGTGTAATCAATATTTGGAAGATTGACTATTAAATGCATCTCAAAGGCACTGGTACATCCTGAGGTCTTCAAGCCCTAATAGCTTTTTGTTGGCAAAAGGATTGGAAGACTTTATCCTCATCAGTTTACTCAGAACTACAATTGCACCATTCCATTACACTTAAAAAGGCCAAAGAATAAGTGAACTGATTAAAATGAAGGCTTGCAAAACAACATAAAAAAGCATCTTGTGTTTATCTTGCATTGTGTTACTACAGAACGATTAAACAAATGCTGCTATGTACAAGAATATATTTATGTTTTCCTTTGGAAGATTTCATCTTTTCTGCCAAGTCATCAATCTAATCAGTGGGCTTACCCAATGATCCCAGCCATACAAAGTCAGATAAAGGAGGGTAATCCACTACAGAGGATTTTCTATCTAGAAATCTGCTCGTCAAAACTACCAGCTTCTTTAAGCTTCATTGAAACTATTCAAACAATCTCAGGATTTAGTGACTGTGATATAGTCTGTGCTATTTCCTAGTTTAGCTTCTTTCTACGAATAATCTAATTCTATTAAAGCAACTGACCCATTCACTGATCTTGTCTTATACTCGTTAAGTTCGCTGTTGTTGACGAGAAACGACAGGACCCGCTGAACTAGGGCTAGGCTCGGAATTAGTTGCAATGATTGGATCATTTTAAGGAGAGTGCAACAGTGTCATTACTGCATGTTATAATATCCAAATTATTTTACAAACTGCAATATTCCTCACAAATCAAAACCGATAACAACATGTGAAGAGGGAAGGAAATGGCCATCATCTCTTGTAAAGATTAATTTCGCTTAGCAATGGGAACTTTTTAAATGCTAAGTTTTAGTTTTGAAACATGTTGTATGTCCCTAATGTGTCTTTATCCAGCGGTATTATGCCCTCATATTCAAAGAGGCATGAGGATAGAGAGTGCAAGAATGGAAATGCCTTGCTGGTGTAGTAGGGGGTCTTCTTTAAGGCAAAGGTAAATTGTCAGTGCAGCAGATGGACCCCTCCTTACGCCTGAAATGTATTATCAGGGCAAAAGTGGCATAGCCATTCAGTGCAATTAAGGAGATTGTCTCATTCTCTTGCATTGTTATCTTTCAGAATCGCTTTGAGAACAGTTATCCTACTGTCTTCCTCTTTTAACTGAACACCTCTACAGTCTGCTTCTAAGTAAAGGTAGAGACATATATAATCTGTTTTGCACATATATATAAGCAAAATCAATGCTCTATCAATATCAACCTTCCCCAATATGGATTGTATATTAAAATGTATGCAAATTAACTACAACTTTGCATACATTCCTAAGTAGGGTTTGCAATCCAGATGCTTATTGTGATATCACAATTTAATCCCAGGATTTTTAGCAGGGATTCGGATTGCAATCAGAATCTCTGTCTCTCGCCGTCTCTTCCTTTAATGCTTTAAGCTTCTTGTTTCATTACCAAACAGAAATGCTATAGCTCCTTACAATATTGGGTTAGTACAATCTTCAATGACCTGAGTGTTTTACTTCTGAAGCCTGTGGTGCATATAGTGCTGCTCTTGTACCTGTTCACACTCAACTCGGGCCTTCAAACTCCGATTCTCCCATCTCCTCTCTGTCACTCACCAGCTGTTCTCTCTAAGGACACCTTTCTATTGCCTCTCTCTCTCTCTCACTTTCAATCCCTCAATAACTCTTTGGTTCTGGCTCCTCTGCTTCTTTCTCCTACTCTTTCACCTGCTGCTCTCTTTTTCTGACTCACACAGACAGCACCGTTCCTAGGGAATAGGTGAATTTTGTTCTCACTTGTCAGCAATCCTGAAATCCTGTGGTTTTTAGGCTATGAATCAAGGGATTTCAAGGTCACTAAAATGCCAGCTACCCAAAGGTGCTAAGATATGGGATTCTGGGATTGCATACCCTATTCATAAGAAAGCAAAGTACATCAAACTAAAACGCAGTCCCATCTTTGATCACTGCCATACAAATAGTCAGACAGCTGGAATTCAAAACTCTGCAAAGAGATCAAGATCAGAATAACTTCATTGATGTCCTGAAAGCTATATCCAGGCTAAAAGGTTGTAACCTCCACCCGCTGATAAATGCAACTGGTACCTCACCATGGTATCTGACTGTATGAGCATTTTGCATTGTTGGAAAGAACATTTTCACACATTCTTCAGCTTATTCTCCAGTGTTGCCAAAGAAGCAATAGACAAGATCAAACAAAGACCAGTAAGAAGAAACCTAGATGAACCATCTGCTATTGCCAAACACAAACACATGACAAACAAAAAGTAGTTCAGTACCAGATTGCAGGAGGATTTCTGTAGAAGGTCTTTGAAATGCTTATGAACTGACTGCAGAAGCTGCTAAGCAAGTTTGACTATCCTGATAAGATCACTGACATAATCAGGTGAGGCCAGGATGATTATACGTCTGATACATTCCTCATAATAAATGGTATGAGGCAAAGCTCTGAACTCGCCCCAAGCATTTTCAGGCCATTTCTTGCAACTACACTGGATGATGACACAATAAAGTTGATCACAGCCATCAACATACAATTTCAGGCACGTGGCGGCATTCTCAAACTCAATGGAATAAGGGTCAATATAAAGTTAAAGCAACATGTCAGTCATGAACCTTTATTCACTGATGACTGCCCTGTACTCGGAAGCCTGATCAGCTTCGTATTATGGGCTGAAAAAAAATCAAAGTTATGCACTTTATTACCCCAGGGTTAACCTTTCAATGAACCCAAGATTATGATGGTGACATAAACCTAATTGCTGTGAACAACTTTACATGCAAAGGCAGCATACTGAAGTTTCATGCACAGTTGAACCAGGAACTTAACAGCTACATTAAAAAGGCCAATACAGCATAAGGCCACCTGTACAATTGTGTTTGGAACCAACATGGCCTGAAGCAAAGGACAAAGTCATGGATACACAGCCGCTGCCCCTGTGGGCCATTTATATTGTCCAAATATCAGATGAATGACCTCCCCAAGCCTATACTACACCTGTCTGAAATGTTCCAAGGATAACCTGAAGAAATTAGAAACCTAGGGAGATTTAGCCAAAGTCTGTAAGTCTGCCATGAAGTATGTGCCAAATACTTTGAAGCCAACTGAGTGTTAACGCAGAAGAAAAGTCAAGCAGCAACAGTTGGCAAATGTACAACAATGGAAGTGTGATACATGTGACCATTAATGTGTGTCACACATTGGACTATGTAGTCAATCCCACAAATACTACAATGAATCTTTCCTATAACTGTATGTCAAGGTGACATCCATTATTATTCATTTATTAATTAATGTTGTTAAGTGCCTATTACGGTAAAACTGAGTCACACGTAGAATAAGTTGCTTAATGGGAAGCATCGTATGGTCAGCAAAATATTCTCTTTATTAAAGTATTCACTTAAAAATATGTTACATTTCCCAGACAGTAACAACCACGTCCTTTAACTGCACAAGAACTAAAGTCATCAATGAAGGAAAGACAAGAAGCAATACTTTATAACAACTTGCATTTATATATGGACTTTAACATAGTAAAATATCCAAAATGTACAAAGTACTTCCCATCTGTGTGAGCTTTTAAAAAGTGATACAAGAGTCCCGCCTCTCATCTTTGTTTTATTAATTTATTTTGCTTGCCTTGGACTCTTTCCATTTCGGATCCTTATTCGCTTCCTGAGCTGCTGCAGTAATGTGCATCACAGGGAATGACCCGCATGGATCCGAGAGCAGCTCCATTTATTTTAGGGTAATACTTTGTTAAACGGAAAGGAGAGAAAAGGACTTGCATCCATGTAGCACCTTTCATGACCTCAGGACATCCCAAAGTGCTTTACAGCCAATGAAGTACTTTTGAAGTGTAGTCACTGTTGTAATGTAGAGAAACGCAGCAACCAATTTGCACACAGCAAAGTCCCACAAACAGCAATGTGATAATGACCAGATAATCCGTTTTCTTTAGTAATGTTGGTTGAGGGGTAAGTACTGGCCAGGATAATTGTTAGGAAAGTATTCCTGCTAGACTTTGTTTTATCATCTTATCTGCAACAGGACTTTAGCATTAGGTAATAAAAATGTGTAAAACTGATCCATTACTCCACTGCCCTCCTTAGGGTTGGATCTAATAAGTCAAAATAGCTCCTAAAGTAACTCAGGCAATAATTCATCTGCTTATTCAAAAGCTAATCAGCACTCCACAGAGGCGCTCAATTACTTTAACTACAGGCAAAGAATGTGCGTATTGTTTTTCTTCAAAATATTCAGCACATAAGTCATACCATCATGCTGGAATCTACAAACCTGGGAGTGCAGGTTATGCATAGGAACAATAATAGGATCAATTGTAAGGCTGGTTAATAACTGTTTGATTTCATGTGTAACATTAAGAAGTAGAGGAGCTGTGTCTTTAAATCAACCACTGTGATTTGATTTAAACTCAAGTCTGCATTACCGAGGAATGGCTGCTACAAGAGCTCATTTTACACAGTCAACAGTATCATCAGGGTAAGTGACTTTTCAAACAAAGTATCAGATCAGTGTTTTGAACACATACACATTTTACACTTTTCATTGTCTAACAATGGGAGCATGTAAAATACAACTGACTTTGGGCATCTAAATTGACACTCCCATTGTTCTGAAGGTACTGATGCATGCCACCCTCACAACCAATTACTCAACAAGTTAAAAGCTACTTTTATATTAGTGTCACTGGGGTGTTTGAGCTGCCAATTCCCAAAGCACGGGTATCGTTTGGTAGCAGCAATCACACGCAAAGTTACCCCCGGTCCTCCAATTCTGGTCTCTTGTATATCCCTGATTTCCTTCACCCCCACCATTGGTGGCCATGCCTTCAGCTGCATAGGCCCTAAGCTCTGGAATTCCCTCCCTAAACCTCTCTTACCTCTCTACCTCTCTCTCCTCCTTTACGATGCTCCTGAAAACCTACTTCTTTGACCAAGCCTGTCCTAATATCCCCTTTTGTGTCTCAGTGTCAAATTTTGTCTGATAACGTCCCTGTGAAGCATCTTGGAACATTTTTACTATGTTAAAGGGGTCATATAAATGCGAGACGTTGTTGTTGTTGTTGTTTGCCGAATCTGGGAAGTTCCGGTTAAAAGTGAGTCTTTCCATTGGTCAGATTTAGAGAGTTTACATCGGGATTGCCACCAGCTGAACAAAATCCACACATCAGGAACCAGCAGTGCGAACGCCCCAGTGACACTGATATAAAAAGATTCCAGCCTAACGGCTCACAAAACAACATCTCACACCATACTTGTAAAACAGCCATTTTAGAAAGTTGCTTTTCAAAAAAGCAACAGAAACCATGTTTAAAAATGGCTTGTTACTTTTGTAGATTTGCTCTCCTGTTTGGTAAAGCTGTCATGAGAAGAGTGGAAAAAACATGGCCACTGTCAGCTTGGTCACCCGAGTCCTACTAATCCGTGCTGGCTGCCTGGGTTCTGCTGCTCCTCAATTAATACAACTATCTTAATGCTTTGCAAATATTAGCATTTGGACACTGAATGTATGTCTTTTCTTTGTCTGCTAACCCATCCTGGATTCAGGCCTCCACTAAAATAGTGGACAAAGGAATTGTGTAAGAATGCATTAAACATTCACACACTAATGATCACACAGTGTAATTCTGAGAGCCAAATGCTGTATTAAACCAGCCTAACAATCCACACTAAAGTTGCCACCTCTTGCCAAGCTCAAAATTGAATATAGGACAGGCTTAGGGTGGAACGAGGACAGGGCAAGAATTAAGAAAACAAAAATGTTAGGAATTGGATTAAAACAGTTTATATCAACTATTATTTGCCCCCAACATTTTATTGGTGTAGCGAATGCATTTATTCCAATGCTTTCTCTCTCCCTCCCTCTAGGGCTTCCGAGCTTCTGTCAGCTCTTTACTTAGATGTTGCAGATTTAGGGGTGGTATCTCTGATTCTTTATTATTGTTCAGTATTATATTTTAATACTTAATTTTTGTATTAGTTTCTATATGTATTTGGAAGCCTTCTCCCAGGTTCCCAGTTAAAGTGCAAGGTTTTTACTTAACTCTTTTCCTCTCTGTACAAGTTTTATGGAGCCAATAATGCAGTGCTCAGTGATTGTACTACTGCAGCACATCGGGCACTCACAGCCCATATTACTTAGCACTGAGGGCTGCTCAGCACCCATTGTCCATTGTACTTCATAATGCAATCCAGAATCCAGAAGGATGTTTGCCCACAATGGGAGTATCAGCCCCTGTGCTCGCTGGCCTACATTGGCTCCTCTAACTCTGGCCTCTTGTGCATCCCCCACTTCCTGCGCCCCACCATTGGCAGCCGTGCCTTCAGCCATCTAGGCCAGAAGCTCTGGAATTGCCTTCCCAAACCTCTTCGCCTCTCCAACCCGCTCTCTCCTCCTTTAAGATGCTGTTTAAAAACGACCCGTTTGACCAAGCATTTGGTCACTTGTCCAAATTTCTCCTTCTTTGGCTTGGTGTCAATTTTTGTCTGATTACTCTCCTGTGAAGCACCTTGGGACGTTTTACTATGTTAAAGGCGCTATATAAATGCAAGTTGCTGTTAATTGTTTTGAATTGTCTCAGTGCAGATTACTGAAGCAGCTAGATGTGCTGCAGCCATTCTGCCGTCTACAATCTGTTTTCAGTGTACTCCAGAAACCTAAATCTGATTTGAATTATTCTTGTGTTTAATTTCTGGAAAATTGCTGAATGAAAATATCTTATTTTCATAGTAAACATTACCAGATGAATGCTACAAAATGCTCTGGTTTTAATTTCAGTTTTAATCAGGTGTGTACGTCACTAATTGACATGTGGGTTGCACTCAAATAGCTAATGGCTCAATTAACAAAGTTCAATGTGAAAGGGCACTAGGTCACAATATCCTCTCCATCAGAGATCAATTGTCATGCAGTCAGCTTTGGATGACTAAGTCCATCAACATTTATAAGAGAAATTGCAGTGTTAGTGCATTTAACCACGGGTCAGCTGCATGGTTAAAAATATTGCTGACCTATGGCTATCGGAGGTCAGCAGTGTTCGTTTTTCAAACAAAGAATAAAGTAATTCTGTCAAGTGCAATGAACTTTGCAAACATTGGTCAAAGTGATGAAAAGGAAGCGGACTAACATCGAGAGATTCTAAATATCTCTCAGCTCATGGATTTACTTCCAAATTAACCCTGGGGTTTACTGGCAGCTAGAAGATGGCATGTTAGATAATAAACCTTAAAGATACACTACAAAAGTTGCGTTCTAGGGCACAGTTACGTAAATTCCAATATAATTTCCCGAAAAATAAATGGATTTGAATTGAGAACATAAGGGTCTATTTTCCACAATAGTTACAAATGGTGGGGAAATGTTGCAGTGCAGGTTTCACACCTGACAGAGTGATGCACATCCAACTGCAAAAAATCTTATGGGGTGAGACCTAATTATGTTCTCCAAGGAGGAACTTGCTGAGAAAGCACAGTCCTTTGAGTGACAGATTGGCTCAATGATCACATTCACACCTCTGAGTCAGAGGTTGTGGATTAATGCCCCACTATGGACTTGAGCGCGTTATCTAGGCTGACAGTTCAGTGTAGAACTGAAGGAATGCTCCATTGTCAACGTGCCATCTCTTGGCTGAGACATTAAACCAAGGCCCTTTATGTCGGCTTAGGTGGATGTTAAAGATCCAATGACACTACTTGAAGTACGGGGAGGTCCTTGACATTCCTCCCTCAACCAATACCAACAAAACCAGATTATCTGATCATTTATTAATTTCCCATTTGTGGACCTTGCTATGTGCAAATTGTTGCATTTGCCTACATAACAACAGAGAATATACTTCAACAATCTAATCCATTGGCTGCGAAGAGCTTTGGGATGTCCTAATGTGCTATATAAATGTAAGTTATTTTTCTCAATTTATAAAAAGGGGTCTATTTAAAGCAGAGAACCATTTCATATTGTTGACATCATTTAAGGTCTTCAATTTTCTCAGTTATCTTAACAATTTAGTCACTCAATAATTTACAGGATTAGTTGTTCTTATAGTTTATGATAATTTGGAGAAAACAGATCTCCTATTCCCATTTGTTGAGAAATGACAGCATAATTGTTGGTACCAGTCAAGTATAAACAATGGAGCTATTACAAACTCCCACACTTTCCTCTCACATTTATTTGGGCTCCTGAAGCAGAGTTGCATCTGTCTAACACAATGCCTGATGTGAAGCGAGAGATTCACATCAAATTAGTATAATGACTGATGCCAACCTTAACCAACAGGTTAAGGCTGAAAGCCAATAGTCGACAGGCCAGTTAATTCAGTACCTCCTGGCAGATAATCTGATTTGGGACATCTCTCAGTAAAAACAACCCCGGGGCCTGCATGTGCCACAGCTCAGTCAGAACAGCCCAAGATGAATTGGCGAAATTGCAACAATAGTTTCTGACTATCACGCTAAATCCTTGAAACATATGCTGATATTGCTTTTATTTTGTTTTATAGATATTATACACGGGGCTTACTAAAGTGTTTTTATTTATTTTAATATTACAGAGCTTATATTGGTGAAGGATTTTAGTTGAAGAGGTGCCTTGAGCAAGAACCTCAGTGCAGACAGCCAGAGGAACTGGCAGTCTGGCTGAGATGCCACTGGAGATGACTAGCTGCCACAATGTTTGATATCTTAGCTGATGTGATATGAAGTCCCGTGACTAGATTGTTGTCTTAATTTTTCAGACTGACATTATGGTATGGGGTTTCATATATATTATTAGTACAAGCTGTAAAAATACACCGAGCGAGCCTCCCACCTATGTGTTTAAAGTGTGCGTGCCTCTCTCTTTCTCTGTAGATATATACATGTGCACTATATCTGTAGTGTATCCACATCAAGTTAAACATTTTTATGATGTCAAACATGGGAAGTCACTGCACAAGAGCCACTAGGAAGCAACAGCGTTCATTTTTACAATAGGTTCTAAATCTATCATTGTTAAAAAGGATATATTTGTATATTATACATGCTGGGTGATTAATGAAGTATTGGGTTCGGTGTCAGATGATACTGCATTTTTCAAACACTATCTGCTAGTGCCCAGTATTGTCTATCTCTGTCTGTACTTACATCATATGCAAGGGGAGTCCAGCAATGGTATATTATTGATAGTATATGAATGTAAGGTTCAGTCTGAACTATTTTAGAACTTTCATATGCCACCAGTTACTTTCAGACTGGTGATGGATTAATGTCAGGGATAGGACTGCTTTGTAACTGAAACTTAAAACTAAACAAGTAAATAAACCATGATTCCTCATTCACCTGCTTGTGCTGGTTTATAACTGTGGTTTGGATTTAAAATCTTATCCACGGTTATCCATGCTCCCCTTATATTCAAGGGAATGCAAGCTACAGTTCGTCTGAAGTGACATAAAATTTAAATTAAAAGTGACCAGAGGTTCAGAGCACCAGTGTGATCCAAATTAATTAAAAGGCCAACCTAAGAATTTTTTTTTAATCATAATTGTACAGTATGGAGAGAATACACGAGTAATAGTTATATATAAACCGCACACCACTCATCACTGAGCCTACTGTTGGCTCCTTTTAAAGAGGATCAATGTATATGGTAAAAGAAAGACTTCATTTATATAGCGCCTTTCACAACCTCAGGTCATCCCAAAGT